>NW_019416602.1:0-20656 GCF_000390285.2 Anoplophora glabripennis
TAGAGACGAGCTTCGTAGATTTAGCGCAACAATCCGCGTTGGGAGTTATGAAAATTAACGCACGGCTCAAATTGGCCGTCAGTTTCGAGGGTTTTACTCACGTGTTGAATGGCACCGCGACTGATTAGGAAATACTAAATCTAAACGGCTTCGAGAAATCACTAACTAGTATCACTGTAGACGGTTGTGTCCTCTGAAAATACTTGTCCTTAGGTTGGGTGTAGGATTGTATGCTTTTACTGATTTTGTACGATTTAAATGACTTAAGCTTTAAACAAAACAAATTAATAACAGTAGTGAACCAGTTTTCTGCCAAATGACATCTAACGGGGAATATTTTTATTTAAATATATTTAGAGATGTTCTGGCTATTTTACACTAAATTGAGATTTTGTTGCAATATTTCCTCTATGCTCTAAAACAGTGCTTTGTGACATACTTTATATACATTTTGTTTTATTTGTTACGCTTCTAATATTTTTTCGATTTTTCGTTTTTATTTTATCATGTATTGCGAGAAAGAAATATTATTGCCTTTAAACAGACTTTAGTTCGTGTTGGTCTGAGAAAACCAAAAATTATTATGTGGGTACTTCATTTTTACATATTATAATCAATTACGTATATTTTATATTGAAAATTTTGGCCATGGACTATAATACAGACCTAATGATCTTCATTTAGAAAATATATTTCTCATTTCCGGTGATGAATACTAATTATGGTACACCGTTTGCATATAAATGTGTTCTTGCTCACTGCCGAAAATGATTTCCCTTACAAAATTGTTCCCCTGTACAGTATTGCCTTGTTGGTAAAATTTTAGAGTTTATTTACATAAAGTTAAAGCCTACCAGAATGCAGTGTGAATACTAAATTTTTATTCCAGTTCCGTTCATATTAAGAATCGTTTTATTTTAAACGTGATGATTTGTCTCGTCTCTCAAGTTACAAGAAAATAATGGGACGTTGAATAAGTTCTCGCTGGTTTTTCGTGAAAAGTAGTGCTTTATTTTAATAAAAATTAATAAAAAAAATAGGCCGCTGAATACATTTAATCGCTAGCTACTGCTTTTTTCTATCTTTCTGGCAGTATTTTAATTCTATGTCGGAAAAATGACTCTTCTCTTGAAGATATCCAAAAATCGATCCTTTTTTGACATCTTCATAAGAATGAAAGTTCTGCTCAACCAAACCACGTGCCATCGATAGGAACAAGTGATAATCAGAAGAAGCAATGTCTGGTGAAAATAGCGGATGGAGTAGGACTTTCCATTTAAACATTTCCAAATAAGTTTTCCATAAGCGACCATTTTTCCTTCAATACTCGCTCAAATGCATCAGTTGTAGTCGATATAAATCTCCCGTGATGGTTTCACTAGGTTTGAGCAGCTCATAATAAACTACACCCAGCTCATCCCACCAAATGCAGAGCAGAAGCTTGGAACCATGGATATCCGGCTTTGCCGACGATGTTGACGCATGTCCAGGCGCGATACGATGCAAGAAACCTTTCCTTTTCTGCCGTTGAAGCAGTTGTTCACACTTGCAAAGACGCCGTTCGCGTCTCTCGGCTTCAACTGGTGCGGCGCCCAATGTCGTTGCTTTTGAATCATCTTTAATGCTTTCAAACGTTTCGAAACTGTTGTGTTATCAACTCCTAATGATTCTGCAAGATCAGCTACCATCTGACATGAGTCTTCATGTAGTAATGCCTCCAATTCTTCATCTTCAAGTTGTTTTGGTGCGCCATAGTATTTTTTATTTTTACACCAAAATCATTATTTTTTAAACTTCTAAACCAATCTCTGCATGTTGTTTGCGGCATGGTCGTAATAAGTCACAACAAGAATTCTGTGTGCTTCAGCTGTAGATTTCTTTTGAATAGAGTAGTGCAGTAAAATTTCCCGCAAATGCTCTTTTTTCGGCACGAATTCGACATGTTTAACACTGAAAAGAAAAAGTAGTTTACATTTCGGCGGAACACTGAATTTCAACCTTACTTATAGGTGGGTTACGATCTTAAACTACACGCATGCAATTCTGGTAATATTATCTCTTGGAAAACAGCGAAAACTTATTCATCGTCCCTATGAGAAGTTTAAAAAAGTTGTCGAATATTACTAAAATAGTCTACTAGTGGTTTTCGTGGTATTTTTTTTATAATATTCGTCATTTTGTCATCAAAATATGATGAAAAATAACTTTTCCTTTTCCTATACGACTTGAAATATTTTTGTCTATCAAATTTTGTTAATTAGAGGTTAAGTAAAAAAAAAATGTGTTTTAAATGTGTGCAATGTTCAAAACGGTAATGTAAGTAGTATATGTCTTATTACTAAAACCATTCGGATTGCTAGAAAAAAAAAGGTAACATCCATTCAGATGAATAGAGCAAAAAAATTAAACTTAACATATTTTTCGGTCATTAGATCGCCTTATTAACATGGAATCGCGCAAATTGTTCTGTAACATAGCTGTAAATTAAAATTTGTACTCATTATATTAAACGTAAATCATATTTAACGTTCTAACAATATCTTAAGACTCTAAAATCCGTCCATTAAAGTAAATACGAAAAGGCAAGTAATTTTATATCGAGCTAAAGTGTAACTTATATAAATAATTAATGGCTGATGATACTTAAACTGTAAAAGTTACTAAGTTTAGTTAGGTATTTATTAATAGCTATATTAGTGATTATGATACTAAGACATTTTACACAAATCTAGCATAATTTAGTGTGTGGTTACGGTAGAACCGAGAGTATTTTATCAATTGAGTTTTCCTTTCTTGCCTGTTTTATTAAATTGTATTTGTGCCATCGATGATTTTAATTTGTTTTATCCAAATTTTCTCTCTTCAATCGATTTTTGTTGATATGTATTTTGTAATATTGTATTATAACTTGTAAAATATACTACTATTGTAATAATGTTTATACATAAAAATAAAAAACAATAACAAGCGAAAAACTTCCCTCTTTACGCATTCATTTTTTCTATACAGACTATTCAAGAAGCTAAACAAAATTATCTGGTAATAATACAAAAAAGTTGACACAAAATTTAGCAGTTTAATTTTATAGTATACAGGGTGTTTCTAAAATAGGGTTCCAAACTTCTGCTGCGTTTATAACTCATTAAAATAAGCCAAAAAGTTCCTATTAACATGTGCCCTTAGGAAGTTATATGCCCTTATAAGGGCTTAAACAAATCTGTTTTTTTTTTTCAAATAAATTGCAGTTATGAGGAATCCGATCATTTAATAAATAATTTAGGACATAAACTAAAACTATTTAAATTTAAAGTTACACTTACTAATTAAAGAACTAATTACTACTACTACTTTTCAAACTCAATTTACTCGAAAACCATTGGAAATATTGACTTGGACAATTATATTTTTTACGTAAAATTGTTAAGATTTTATAAATCTATGGAGAAAATTGTAAAAAAATTGAAATAAAAAAATTACGGGCCGAAAACCCCCTTCACCAACCTAAATGGGACGCATATGATATGTTATTTAACGTAAAAAGTTATGTAAGATTGTATATTTTTTTCTATTTATTTGCGAGCGTTTTGTCAATAACGGAAAAAAACCAGATTTGTTTTGAGCCCTTTTAAGGGCATATAACTTCCTAAAGGTGCGTTTTAGGACACATGTTAATAGGAACTTTTTGGCATATTTTAATGAGTTATAAACGCAGCAGAGGTTTGAAACCCTATTTTAGAAACACCCTGTATAATCGGAAACATAACTTTTTTTAGAAAAATCTTTTATTTTAAATAAGCAGCATTTTTATTACCTTCCCTGTATGCTAATACCAGATAATTCCTCACTACTATTGTCCGAGACAAATTAAAAATTTTACCCATGTTTCCAATCTACATAAAAAAAAGTCACCCGTAAGGCCTGAAAAAGCTCCGTAACCACTCGGGGAAGAGCAGTACATGCCCGAGAACATCAAAACATCACCCAAACTATCTAGATAGCGCCGGAGAATTATTTTTCACCGATCTTTCTAATTGAATCGCCGGTGCCGTGCCATACACGAGGTCCAACAGCCAAAGCAGATGACGTTCGCAGAGCCCAATGTTGGAAAAGCGATCGTCCAGAAAAGCAACAAGTATCTGCATACAACTGGAAACCCAATCATATTCGACGATAGATTAAGGCAATATCAGAGATCGCCGAAATCCAGAGAGAAATTAACGCAACACCAGAGATCCCCGAAGTCCAGAGAAGCCAAAAGCAAGGCAATAGCGAAGATCCACGACAAAAATTGCCGGAGCCATCGGAAGGTGTGATCGAACGTCGACTCTGGTTTTCCTCAGTTTATTAACCAGGGCAACATTCCTGGCCAATGGAAAATACGGCTCTCCGTATTTACCTTCATTAATCATTAGATTATATGTGACCTAATGCATGTAATAAAACCAAATCTTATATAGGTACTAACCATCCCCATAAACTTTTTATACATAGTTGTTATAAATGATTGTGAACTCAGGTAATCCATATAAATCTAGCATACAAGTCGATCAAGCTTCAATACAGTTTTGCAGACAACACAGAAATGTTTTATAACCCAAAAACAATGACAATGAAAGGACAGAAAAAAAAAATAAAAATAAAACGAAACCAAAAAGGCCCAGTCGAAAGAATCAGTGAAAAGTGCCATAGACAGGATGTCAAGGAAGTTATAGGCAACATAACAGAGTGTGTCCTGCTGTATAAACACCAGCGAAAGGCTCGGACCACGAGAGGACCAGTGGAGAAGGCAGGTCCATCTAGAACATCGAAGTGAATTGTTTAAAACTCAAATAACGACTGCTTTCTTTAGTTGTGACGACGTGCGTGAGTTACCGGTATAAGATACAAAGAAAATAAAAAAAATACAGAATTCGCCGTCAATATTCTGACACATTGGAGAGATATAGAGTTATGTAAATTTCCAACAATATTCGTTACAGAAATGTCAAACTTACACAACAACAGCAAAACCACGCCGATCCCACCACCCCTGCGCCCAGCGGTCGCCTCGCCACCGAACATTTGTAACACTTTGAAAGTTTATACCCCCCTATATACTGTTATGTTATACGTACTTTCATAACATCTAATGTTACAATTCCTTATCATTTCCAATATTAAAAGGAAATACGATTGTTGTACTAGAATAACGCAACTAATTTTATAAGATTTTTTGCAGAGATGTATACAAATTATTTTCTTTTTCATTATTTTTGAGATTTAAAATAATTGAAATTTTTGCCTACTTTGTAGATTGTTAAAAAACACCCTTCGTGTATATCAAATTTCACGTATTTTGTTATGCACTTTTTTCAATATACGGATCAGATAATCTTAATGCCGTGAAATATGGCAGTACGACAAAGATTAGGATATGTTGGTATAATGGGGTTGAAATATACCCTTTGAGCCTACCTAATAGCAAGGGTTGTGCCGTATAATTGCTATAAGCACAAATGCAAACATTTTCAATGCCAAAATTTGAATAAGGATATCCGCGTATCCCACGTTATTATTTATTCAAAAGCTTTCGAGTTTTTTTAGATAAGCGCATACTAAACTGGATATAGCACTAAACTATTTTAGTGGAAGGTGAGTGTTTTTAATTTTAAAAGCTGATTTTGACGTAAAATCTAAAAGAATATGTATGCAAGCTGAAACAAAATTCAGAAGTGGGATCGTTTGTAATTGTAAAACGTTTCTCTCTACCATCTGAAAATCGAATTACTGAAAATTCATACATCAACTGTCTATTCATAAGATTTTTCTTCACAAAATTCTCAACCTTCTTTGAAGAAAAAGATTTAGCAACGGTTTTTTTTGAGAAACCGTAAAAGAGATTTCTGGTTGAGTGTTGTCCAATCAAGTAAAAAGACAGAGGGAATCCGTTACTGACTTTTGTCCTAAATAGTATAGCCATGACTTTTCACACATAAATAACCTCTTCCCCCTTAAAAATCAGGACCAGTAATCCGTTATTTATTAAAAAAGCGCCAGACAAGAATCTATTTGGCAGCAATGATACATCAATTTTACCGAAAATAAAAAATGATCGATTGGCAACGCGCACTCGATTATCAAAGGATTATCACGTGTTTTAATGACTGCATTACCCTTCTGAGGGGTGAATTTTTGTCATGCTAAACGTCTGCAAGCGGGCGCACGCCTACTACCACGTGTTTCTAAAAAAAATACATGCCGATAACGAAAAAGTATATCTTGGCGTTTTGATGGATGGACTGCCATATGAAGATGGGCTTTAAATCTGCAGTATTTTTAAAACTTTTTGCGGGTTTAGATAACGAAGAAAAACATTTTTATGATTTGACAGATCTTCCATACAGAATGATGTGTTTAAGGATGCCCATCATAGAAATATTGAAAAAGGTAAGAGATAAAAAATTGGTTGAATTATAAAAACGTTACGGAACGATACTTACTTTAATAATGCTTACATTTAGTTTTCTTGTAATTTTCATAGACATATTAATATTTTTTAACAATAATATATTCATACAAATAATCACTCAAAACTTCATTATTTTTCTTCCTTGAATAATTTTGTTAGTGTTTCTGCAAATGTGAGACACTTTCAGGTAGTACTTCATTTGCAAGTCACAGTGTTTAGTTTTTTATACTCACAATATCACAATTGCGCAAATATCTAGAAAGATAAATGTGGGTGAGATACATCCCACATGGTATGTTATATCTTAATTTTCAGAGTGACTATTGGTACAAAACATTGCTTTATACTTACGAGCAGAGAGAGATCTACTAATCCGTAAGTACTATCAAAACATGACTTGCGTCGTAATAGATTTAATAATTTTACCTACGACCACTACTGTAAATACTTAAAAACACACCGTCTGCGATCAATGTAAGATTCCTATTACGTACGGTAAAAAAATCGCACAGCTTGGTAAAAAAAATCGTACAGTTTTCTTAGTAACAGCCTAGCAACGGTCAATACAGTACTATTTGTATTTAAATACTGTATTTGTATTTAATTTACTATTTGTATTAATTAAATAGATTAGCCTTATGAAACACATTAAATGTTAAATTTGTAATGTGCAGTCAATTTAACTCGACTTTCAAAATTCGTTTGAAAAACCTGGCCTCCTCGTAGCTCGCTCCTAAATCTGTAGTGTTTACAGCGGTGGTCATGGTTACCATTGCGCAGCAGTCAAAAACGGAGTAGGTATAGCCCATATTAACTATGCAGTTTGGGAAATGTTTAGTCTGACCGTAACCAAACAGTAACTGTTCACGGCCTTTTTTCTTATTAAACGTAAATTATGTCAGGTGTGGAGGAAAATTTTGTTACTAACGTAGTGCTTGTTGTGTTTATTGTTTCTTGTAAAAGTTTAAATTTATTGCAAAGACAGACTAACAGTAATGCTATCTATTGAAAAATCAATGGTGCGAGAAATACATAACTTTAATGAAAACGTAGTTGAAAAGTTTATTTGGGACAAAAGCAGAAAAATGGACTTGCACTATAAAAAATAATATTGAACACGTTTCCCTATATTCTAATAGTATTTAAAATAAAACTACCCAATTATATTTAATTTTCAATGCGGATCCAGTTGCCATGCGACTGAGGCCATCGATTAAGCGAAACCATACCATATTTAGGTACTATTAGCATTAATTTACATACCCATCATAATATATTTTTTTTAAATTTATAATTTTCAATAATATACATACTTATGTTTACATCTGTATATGTAAACATGCCTACTGAGTTCAAAGAACATCAGAATACGAAATCGAGATCCAGAAACAGAATTTATAATCCAAACCACACTTTTTTGTCTATCCAGGCTGTTACAAATTCGCTTCTCACACTATCTCGGAAAAGGTAAGAGATACGAACTAGCTTAAATGGGGACAAAGTTGCATAATCAGGAGACCAACATTATGCCTCTAAAAAATCAAGGCTAACATGATTAGTTTTCGAAATATTTGAAAAATACAGTAATTTTCGGAATCCATTTTTGTTTCATTTCAGCCTTGTTTGAGGTAAACTGAAAAAAGAAGAACATTTTCTCATGACAACTTTTCGCCCTCTATCAAATGGCATAATCAGTTTTTATATGTACCGTTTCGTCTCTCCAGGACCATCATCAACTTAATTTTTTTAAATACGACTGGAAATTTTGTTACATTTTTTGCAAGCCTTCATGACCTCCAATACTATACTGCCTCAGCCTCAAGAAATCTAAAAAGAAAATTAGATAAATTCGGAACGAATACATTGAAGATGAATTTTTCGAGACAGAACGTCTGAAACTGGTTCGGGCTGAGGCAGTATAGTATTGGGGGCCATGAAGGCTTGCAAAAAATGTAATAAAATTTCCAAGGCCGTATGTAAAAAAATGAAGTTGATGGTCCTGGAGAGACGAAACGTTACATATAAAAATTGATTATGCCATTCGATACAGGGGAAAGTTGCTACGAGAAAGTGTTCTTGCTTTTTCAATACCACCTCAAACAAGGTTGATATGAAATAAAAACGAATTTCTAAAACTTTGTTTTTTTTCAAATATTTGGAAAATTAATCATGTTAGCCTTGATTTTTTAGAGCCATATTATTGGTCCCCTGATTATGCAACTTTGCCCCCATTTGAGCTACTTCGTATCTCTTACCGTTTCCAGATCCCTGTAGTGAGAAGCGAATTTGTAACAGCCTCTATACGTTATACGAGTATCCGGAGTATCGAAATTCATTTCACTTTCATATCATGGCAAAAATAGCGTTTCGAAATATAACAACAACGTGGTAAAGTTTTCTTTATTATTTACTGCATATTCGTTCATACCTGCCTGAAACTAGAACACTATATTTGATAACAAATTTAACAAAAACTTAGTAGATTAATAACGTTACAACATAATAAAAACGCAACTTTACGTTTTAAGAAAATAATTGATTTCCAAAAAAACACTTCATTAAATGTTGTAATAATTATTTTATCTTTTTTGCTAGTCTATCTATATTATAATAAAATAATTAATTGAAACGAATAGGTAACATGACTGTGCTGAATATAATAGAAGTGTGTCAAGGAAATGTACATAAAACATACATCTAACACACATGCGAAATCATCGAGAAAACTACGCAAAAAGGGAAAATTATCTCAGAATCATATATTGGATCTAAAAATAGAAACTGTCTCGTGTCAATTAATAACCTTGAAAAAAATAAATTTAACTAATCCAACATCCACATTGATTTGGCTCGTAAGTTATCCTCCTTGTATATTGAATTAATAACAGTCCTCCTCAGTCCTACCAAATCATTTGTGAATGGAAAATGATCAGCTTGAGTGAACATCCTTTGTCTAAAACAAATCAGTCGTGAAGATCTTACGTTAATGTTTTTTATGAGCAAAACCTCGCCATATTTTTGTATTTTTTGCAAACTTTCTACAGCGTGAGGAGAGGCTTTATTATTCGAAATTACCACCAGACCACAAATGTAGTTTGGTCTGCAGAAATTATTGCTGTTTAAAGTGTACGCCGCAATCACATGAAGCCGAGTTTACTTCAGGTCGCATCAGATAGAAAACTGAAGTTTTTTTTTTAATTGACCATTGACGGATTATTGTTTGAAACATCCTAAAAGGAAGATCCTTTTTGAGATTTTTTTCTAGGCACCAAATTTGTTAACCAATAACAGCTTTTTAAGGGAAAGTTCTCAAAATATAGAGTGCAGAAAATCTAGATAAAAACATCTTCACGTACGTGAATTTGATGAAGACAGTTTTTTTTCTGTCTATAATTTGACAGGAAATACCAAAATGTAAATAAAAAAAAAACTCTCCTAACTAGACTCTCCCTATGCTTTTTGGGAATTCCTTGCAGTTTGATCCAATTAGTAAACAAATGAAAGCCTGGAATATTTAGGTATCTCATCATTTTTCATCTTATATTTGCCTAAACTTCCTTCTGTGTTCTAAAGTTCTCTACATTTTTTCTGTCTACGTGCTTACTAGATAGTGAGAATAAAATAGACATTCATTGCACTTTTCCACCCTATCCAAACAAACTACAATAGTGACTTAGAGCATAATTATTATACACGCCCTAATTACATGGGGTATAATTTCGACTGTAAGTACCTGTAATTTAGTATTGATCTATTGATTTCATTTTAACTTAATTACCCTTGTCAGTGCTATGTGGGAGTATAATGGAAATGCATTCTTCTTTCCCTTCTAACGAATCGGAACGATTTCTAATTGTATTATTCCCTTTTCAAATTGCACGTCAATAAAGCAGATTTGTAGAGGTACGACGTATGTACATCCAGCTGCAGTCAATTTTAAAACAAAAGCAAATGCAGAATGGGTCTAAATAGAAAAGTTAGGGCTTAATATTTTTGTTCTGCAGAAGAATTTAGTAATTCCACCCTTAACTTAATCTCATACAGATTAGGAAGACAAATTCAAGCAGTTGAATTGAAATTTTACCAGTTTAAATTTACATAGAAATCGTGCCTAAATTGTCAAAGGAAAGCTAACAATTCGTAGTAGGTACAGATAATAAATTGTCCAATGCTTTTTATTCTTAGCTGCATGCAGATTTAGAAGAAACTATACATAATAAAATAATGCATGAAGTCGTCTTAAATATCGTGTAATCACTTCATAAGAAGAAAACAAACGTTGTAGAGTCCCTTTTGATTAAACAAATTAAAATGTGGCTACTAGAAGTATTCACAAAATTTATCTTTATTTATTTATTGAAATACGTTCCAATAGGCAAGTGCCTACTTACAGGATACAGAGACAAAATATAAGTAGGTATCAATTAATTAATTATAATAAATAAAACACTGACAATAGATGCATATTCAAATTTGGGACCTGACGAAAGACTGATTCAATAATTCCGTTAAAACCTTTTGAAGAAAGAATGACAGTTCCCAAAGTTTTATAAGCTGATGAACATGCATATTCCCGTTTGTTTTCTGAAAGTTAATTTAGCATCAAACGCGACGTTAAGGACTCTCAAATATTCTAGTCTTTGCAACAAGGAATTATGACTTTTACAATCAGATCTAACATAATTTGCTTTACTACTTTCCGTGTAAATGTCATGACAGTGCATTTCTCTGCGTTTAAAGACAATTTGTTTTTAATGCACCAGAGTCCTATGTCGTTTATTGTTTTTTGAAGAAATCATCAGCATACAGCCAAACAATGTGTTCTGCTGAGATTCGATGTTATGTCGTTAATATACATTATAAGTAAGAGGGTGCCCAAATTAGATCCCACACCCGATTCTCCGTACACACCCATATGAATCTCACATATCTGAAACTATAGAATTGAACAAATTGGTATCGATCTGTAGATATGTTTTCAACACATTTATTTATTTATTTATTTATTTATTTATTTATTCAGAATTTAGAATTTATAATATCCAACGGGACAAAGTTCCAATTGCAGGATAAATTAAAACAAAAAACCTTAACTAATTTTAAAAAGAAAAAAGACAAACTAACATTAAATATAAAAATAAAAGTACCACACAGAATAGAGCAATCAATATATAAAATCCAGACAAAAGAACTTAATTGTAAACAATAACAGACAAATAAAACAAATAAGCTAACTAACATATACAATAATCTTTACATTTGCTAGACAAACAATTTATTATTGTTTATTATTGTTTCATTCATATTCTCAATTTATTCATAGAATTAAAAAATATATTGAGCCGATCTTCATACTTTTGATAATTGGAAATCATTTGATATACGGGAGACGCTATTAGTAAATTGGTACGAGGTATGGGTAATTATAAAGCAGAATGAAATCTAGAATTAAGTCTAGGAACATGATATGAAATCTTTGAAACTACAAATCTGCATTTAAAGTAGGTATTATTTATAATTTTAAAAAAGAATATAATCGCCTACGACTGAGGGTATTGAAATTAAAACAAGAAAGCAATAATTCTCCGTTGTTCTTCCTCTAATTGAATAATATAAACATTATAAATGGGACTCCAAACAACCAGTGCATATTCTAGTTTGCAACGCACAAATGCTGTATACAATATATTTAGAACCATTACGTTCTGAAAGGCCTTAGAATTACGCCTAAATAAAGCCTAAAATCATATAAGCAAATTTGGTCTAAAGTAATGTGGTCATCTAACGATGATCTAGTATCAAATGTAACACCAAGGTCAGTAAATTGCGTAATTCTATTTAGAAAAGATTCACAAATTTTATAATCAATATCTAGATTAGCTTTGCATCGACTGTATGGCATAATATTACATTTGCTTACATTCAAAGGTAGATTATCACATGAACACCATCTGTGTAATCTGTCAAGATTATCTTCTAATCTAGTATAATCAGTAGAAGATATAACTTCCAAGAACAGCTTCAGGTCGTCCGCATAAAATAAACAGTAGACATCGAGGCATTCAGTTAAGTGATTAATAAAAATAACAAACAACACTGGCCCCAGGATTGACCCTTGCGAAACTCCTGAAAATTGATGGAATTTACATAATTGAAAGCCACGATACTACACAAATTGGTATTATTAAAATAATATTTAATCAGAGATAACACAGCAGGGGAGATACCATATGACTTTAATTTCAATGTTAATAAATTATTATCAAGCCGATCGAAAGCTTTGGAAAAATCGCTATACCCAACATCAACCTGAATTCATGCATCCAAAGCTTCAGCAATAAATCGGGTTTTCTCAACTAGATTTGAGGTAGTTGAACGACCACTCATAAATCCGTGTTGGTACAGAGATATTGATTTTTCAATATGAAAATAAAATCGATTGTGTAAAATTATTTCTAGAAAGTTACTTATAATAGCTATGGGCCGGTACTTAGTTATGTCAAAGTTTACAGAATAAATATTCTGTAAACTTTGGTTATGTCGTTCTTAGTACCTTCTTCTTTATATGTAATTATAGAATTGAATATGGTTTTTAAAGGTTTTGGTATTTTTTTACAGTTTTTTATTAAAAATGCGTGAATTAAATCATTTATGATTGGGATGATTATTTATCATTTGTTCAAATTCCGTTGTCAAACCTATTAAATGTATTAGAGAAATTTTCTGCCATATACTAATAGTAATAATAATAATAATATTCTTTATTCATATATTGCATAAAAAAGAGACACATTTACTTAATACAAACTGAAAATTTATGAAAGGGCGAAGTTAAGCTGTGTCGTCCAGTGGGCAACACTGTTTTTCCACTTAACCCAAGCTAGATGCGCCACGGCACTTAAGTCACACTTTAAATAGGTACTAAATACGTACATACACATATATAGTAAAAAGAAAAGTAATAAGATATCAGACAAAATAGATACGCAAGCGAAACAATTATGATTGTAATTAGGTACTAGTTATTGAGAATTAAAAAGAAATTTTTTATATATATTTTTTGAAACAACTCACAGACAGCGATTTGATAGGCAACGATAGGGCGTTGTAAATTTTTGGCATATTGTAACTGAACCATCTTTCAAATGTTGCAGTTTTATGTGAAGGAGGGGTTAAATTACCTTTAAATCTGCTGTTTAAATTATGAACCTCAGTTCGGAATCTGATTTTATTGTACAAATATTGGGGGGATTTATTTAAAATGATAGTCATAAATACAGTAGCACTGTGATGTAGACGCGTGTTTTTCATATCCAACCATTTTGTATTCATTAACTTGTGTCTTACTTGATTTTTGTGTATAATATTTTTAAATTAATAATTGATTTTTTTACACAGTTTGATATATGTTTATTGAATCTAAGGTCACTATCAATAGTAAGACCCAAAACTTTAACTACATTTCTAATTTCTAACTGAACATGATCAACAGCTATATTAACCTCGGGTAATAGTTGGACATATTTCACACGACTAGCAAAAAGCAAAGTAACACATTTTGTGGGGTTTAAACGCAAAGAGTGCTCCAGTGAAATTCGACGAAGTGTTTCGAGTTCACTATTAATTATAATACAACAATTTTGAATATCATTAGGATGAAACGAATTGAGAATCATCTGCATACATTTGAATTTTACAGTGCTTTGGAAAATTAGGGAACGAGGATGTATACAATGAGAACAACGTAGGTCCCAATACGGATCCTTGAGGCACTCCACAATTAGTATTAATATAATTCGAAATATCGTTTTTAAGTACTACCCTTTATTGTATACCTACTAAATAGTTAGAAATAAATTGTATTGCAGATATATCAAAACCAGCAAATATATTGGCATTTTCAAACAAGGATAGTGACAATGGACCTGTGTCTCATAAAAGCGTATTGTTCTTCATAGAAAATAATAGAAACTTGACTAAATAATATTACAGAGAATGATCTCAGGTATTCTGGCGAAATTACGTTTAATGGTTATAGGTCTACCTGATAATTAGTTAGTTCACCTACATCATCTTTTTTATTAATAGGATATATTCTGGACAATTTCCGCAAGTCCGGAAAATATGCATTAAAAATTATTGAATTGAACTGAAAATAAACATAAGTAGGTCTGCCAAAACCGATGCAGAATCTTTCAGGACATAGATCATGGTGAGTTTAATTCGTTTGAGTGACAGATATTAGTATAGTAACCGCCAAATTAAACTAGGTTTCCGATGTATTATTTTCTTGACTTGAACGTGTAACGAAGAAAAAATCGAAAGCTAGTCGCATGTGAAGGAATACGCTGTCAAAGCTACTAATTAGAAGGTTCGACAATCTAACAAACTTGTGCTTGATTGTAGTGAAAGAGTATATTTAAAATATAAGCTTAATATATTTTCCTAAACGTAGATACAACCAGAATCAGATGGTAAATGAATCGAAAAACGATTTGACTACATTTCAAAGATGATGAGCGAAAAGAAGGTAAATCAGATGTTTCAACAAAGGGGAATTGAAATTTAATTTGAAAAACTTTGTTGGCTTTCAATAGTGTATTTTTGTCGGGTTTGTATTATTTCTTAGTTATTTGCAGTTATGCAGTTCTATGCCAGACTTCAACATAACCGTACCTCGTTTGTTTAAAATTACTTTGTACTAAATTTTTGAGTTTGAGATTCGTGGATATTTGAAACTTTCTCCCCCACCTCAGAATTTTATTCATAAAAAACCACGAGACAATAAAAACTAGTTAACATATTCTCCTATACATTGTATACTTGTCACACATTATGCCGAACGGCTTTAAAAATTATGCAAATCGCGTTATCGGTACGTAATTAACACGTCACGCCTTTTGCCATTATCTGGCCTCCGTGACAAGTGTAGTTAGCGAGCGACACCCCCTTGCATATTAAATTTATCCCTGTTTGACTAACTAGAGAGTTGCAGTTGCGATATCACGCACCGCGTCTTTGCGACGGGCTTTGGCACTTGCGTCCGTGATATACGACTGAAACAGATGGTTAAACTGAGATTAATAATCATGGATTGGCGAGGGTTGATTGAGAATTTAAATGTTTTTCATTGAACAATTTTATAGTGGAATATATATCATACCAAAACGTCCTTCAAGGATTCAAAGACATGATAGTCTGAAGAAGCTGTATGGAAAACAGTGCAAGATCTGAAATTTTTTTAAATTTTCATGAAGGTGAAAATTTTTTTAAGATTAGGGATTGTTTTACCAACTTCGGTTTGGAGGAAGATATATTCCTTCATTATATGAATCCATTTATTGGACAATGTCAAAATCTTATTCCTATCCTGAGTGTTTCAAATATTTATACCTACTTTTCATAAAATATTCAACCTAAGTCAGTTCCCATTTAACTTTGACTAAATCAGAAGAACATCCCTTAATCGTATTTAAAATGTGACATTTCATTCACACAAGTGAATATATTAGGTAGGTAGGTACTTACAATTTTTTCTATAAAAGTGTAAAATAATCAAAATTCTGAAATGCAACATTGATTGATCGGTTTTGTTATTTTAGATTAAAATAAAATTATTTGACAAACGTTACCAAATTCCGTGAATTTATTTTGGATATTCATAGCTGAGAATAATAACGTGCCCCTTATTTGGATATCCATAGGATATTTTGTTTTGATATATACAATGATATCCGCCTTAAAATTATCCATATGTCGTCCTATTCTGTAGTTTTAATGGACATTGTTATGATATACATCCATAAGATATCGTTTTTATTGCTTGAATGAATATTCATTTATTTGATGATATACATACGTCGAAAAGATATCCATAAATTAAACATCCGTTTTCCTCATCCTAATTGAAATTCGCCTTAAGCAAATCCACAAGACATCGTTTTCTGTAGTATGGATAAATGTTCTTGAGATATCCGTCATTTTGTTAATAGAATGAATATCCTAAATATGAATATCCATAACTCTTCAGTCAAATGAATATCAATAAATTAAACATCCTTTTTGTTTATCCAAATTGGTATCGGACCTAAATAAATTAATTTTGCTGACAAGCAAGTGCATATCTCATTTATTTTATATATGTTCAAAGATTTCATTTCAAATATTCAAAAGTCTTTATAACCGAGACTACTAAAAAAATGATAGGAATGGATGTTACATTTCGATGAGCAGATAATAAAAAAAAACATTTCAATAAAACTTTCCATTACACGATATTGAAGTCTATGACAATGTATGCTTCAAAATTTATTTATTAATATATTCTTTCAATTAAACTGTATAATATTATCAACACAGTATTGGTGTCAACACAGTATTGGTGAAAGAACAAGTTATACAGCGTGTCTCATAATTAACTGCCAACCCTGAACAGGCCGATTCTATGATCAAAACTAAGTAAAAAAGTTCATATGAACATGGGTCCGGAAATGCTTCCTAAGGGCACAGGGACCCATTGAAGAGGGAGGAATGGAAATCATTTTTTTGCAATATCTCTCAATCGCGTTGTGNGATGTCAGCCTTCTGTTTGGAAACCTTCTGCCGTACTCGCGTTCTGCCGCGCAGCATTACCATCGCAAAAGCCATAAACAAATCATCATATCATAATTGTTCTACATCAATAATGTGTATTACTGATTACGTATTAAATTATTATTATTATTTTTTGTTTAAATTACTATGAAATTGACCAAAGTGGGATTAATTCAAGAGCGATTTTCTCAGAAACCGTTAAAGATAACGATTTGAAACAAGAGTACCTTTTTAACGTAAAACAGTTCGGGAAAACGGAATTTGCTGTCCAATTTGTTAAAAAGTCAAAGATGAAAAAGTTACACACGCAAAGTACCAAGGGCCCCCCCGTACCCACTCCAATGGACCTTGTGGAAATAAATGGATTAGTCCATCAAATTGCTCATCAAAATTTAGCTGTGTATACCAAATTTCATTCATTTATCACAACACGATTGAGAGATATTGCAAAAAAAATGATTTCCATTCCTCCCTCTTCAATGGGCCCCTGTGCCTTTAGGAAGCATTTCCGGACCCATGTTCATTTGAACTTTTTTACTTAGTTTTGATCATAGAATCGGCCCGTTCAGTGTTGGCAGCTAATTATGAGACATCCTGTATAAACTCTTCTTAACTTTTACCATTTTATTTAAAATGAAAACTATTTTCACTATTATTTTATAAAACATCTGAATTTAATGTAACGGATTATATAAACATCTAAAACTTATAGGTAGATCTATAGGTAGATCCCTTAATATCATTAAGGTTTGAGTTTTATAGACAAGAAATCACACTTTTAGTGATGATAGAACAAGTAGATCCATCCAGTAAGTGACGAGGCGTAAAGATAGAGCAACTTCCTTTAATTTTTCGCATTGAAAGAATACAGATAACATGTAAACATCAGAAAATGCACATTTCCGCTTTATCCAACAAATTTGAAAAGATACTTAATAATTATGATTAATGCCAAAACGGCGGTGACATTTTTAACAGTAAGGCGATGTATAGCATTGTATTAGCTATGTCCTGTGCAAATTTGATTAGTGCAACTCAACCGGTTTCGGAAATTTATGTTTTCAGCCACAAAAATTGAACAATTCCAAATATTACAAATTTTCACCACCAAGAACGGTAGTGACAACATTTTTAACAGTATGGTGATGTTTCGCATTGTATTAGCTATGTTCTATGCAAATTTAGTCAATGCATTCCTCACAGTTTCGCAAATTCAATGTGTTCAGCCACGAAAATTGAATAAATCCAAATATTTCGCATTTTCACCACCAAGAACGGCGGTGACAACATTTTTAAGAGCAAGGCGATGTTTCACATTGTATTAGCTGTGTCTTGTCCAAATTTCGTGCATCTCTATCGATTTTGAAAATTCAATACCTATCAGGTATTTTCAGCCACGAAAATTGAATAAATCCAAATATCATGAATTTTCACCTCCAAGAACGGCGGTGACAACATTTTTAACACTATGGCGATGTTTCACATTGTATTAGCTGTATCCTGTCCAAATTTGGTTACTAAAAAGAGAAGAATTCGGGTGGAATTGGGTGGAATTCTTAAACTAAAACTAAACTATCACTATGGATATCCATTTTATTTATAATCATGATTATGTAGATGTATGACATGAATATAATTTATATAGTGTATGGACGTAGGAAGTTTTGACATCTCCATCTCCATAAGACATCAATTGAAGTCCATGTAGATTCCTAACGAATAAATCGTGAATATACAGAATAACCAGAACCGTAGGATGGCCATAGGATGAATGTGTGCTAGATGGGTAGATATATTTACTAATAAAAATTGAACAGAATAGAGTTTAGTGGATGCTTATGAAGACAGTAAAAAGAATGACCGACAGCAAAGCTGAACAACCAAATTTAAATTACATTTTATGTAACAAAAATACATCGTTATCCTCTTTTTTATGTAACTATAGAAGCATTTAACGTACAGTGAATTAATAATTCCCTCTACAAGATACCAAACAAATTCGACACATGACTCACACAAGCCTTCTGGATCAGGTGTGGTCCTGTTCTTCTCTTCCACTGGATTAGATCCTGCCTGCGCCAGTGACTCGATGCGAGAAGCGATCATTGTTTCACGCATAGCTGCCTCCGATTATGAGGGAGTAAACAGTGACTTGTAACGTATAATTACGAAACTCGAACCTGTGTGCCCGCTCCGTTCGATTTCGTACAGTTTTCAATTACCTTCGGATCGTTATTGATTTTAAATTGCTGTAGCCGTGCATAATAGGGAGACTGAAAAGCACAAAAAAACAGGTGGATACTGGAGATGAATGGAGGAACGAGACGTGCTTGTTTGACGAGAAAGCGAGGATCTGCTGCAGTCGTCAATAAATCCCTTTTGTAAACAAAAAGAGCCTATGAAATTCTCCGATTTAAAAATTGGAAACGGAAAATCACGCCCGGAGAAAACTACTATTGTAGCTGGTCCCAGAACATTTTAAAACAAACAGGCCATTATCGCGACGCGACGGGACGTTCTACATCACCTTATAAATTGTACAAAAAAAGAAAAACCATAATTTAGCAACATGATTTACGTCAATCACCAGTGGCTTACAGGTTGCAAGCATATTAATTAAATGTTTTGTTGGTCATGTTCGTTATATTCAAATGAAAAGAACATATGTACCAATATCGGTTATGCAGATTTAAATAATTTAACAAATGCTGTAAAAAAAAACATGATCAGTCCGAGAATTATTTGAAATTTGCCCTTTTCTTATGCAGCTTTGTGCAAAATCGAATAGAATTTAGCATTTCTCGTTCATTTAGAGCAGAAAGAGAACGGCATAATTCTGAAGTAGATAGAAATCGTAGTATAATGTGAAGACTCATCGATACGACTGGCTTTTTTGAAAAAAAATGCCGAATTTTCTGGTTTTCCGGATTTTCTCCGGTTCTAATCAACCGATCGAATCGCTCGACCTCTCATTTTCTTCAAAATTTAATTTCCTACAACTTTTTCATTTACGGAATTGAGATTTCTCTAGTAGTTATGGTATTATAAGCAAAAAACAAAAAAAACGCGTTTTTGCACTAAAATGTTAATAACAAATTAATTAATGAGAGTTGCGAGTCGAAAACATATCAGAATATTATACAGGGTGGCCAAATGAAAACGAAACAGAGCCATTTTCAGGAACTGCGTCAAAGTTGTAGAAAAACGCTGAGACCCGTCGATTATAGATTAAAAAATATTTAAATGGCATTGGGGGTTGAGTAATATTTCTTTTGAAAGCTCTTACAATTGCCCAATACTTATTAAGAATTTTGATTTTAAAGTTGAAACTTATGTACAAACAATTAGTAACAGTAAAAATGTCAGTCATTCGAGTTAAGTACGCCAATGGTATTTTAGTATTTCTTGCGTTACATTGATTTTTGGCCATTTGTTATCACTTTCGTAAAAAACACAATTGTAAAAAACAGAAATGAATGCTATACACACACAATGAACGTAAAATTAGTGGATTCCAAATTATTTTCTAGTATTATTTGGAAGCGTTGGTTGGTAGTTTATTTAATTGTGTTTTTGAAAATTAAACACTATGGTTTATTCCATTGCGGAAAGGGT
>NW_019416602.1:23252-238571 GCF_000390285.2 Anoplophora glabripennis
GAAAAAATTAAATGTATGGGCTGGAATTTTCGGTGACCGGCTGGTGGGTCCTTTTTTTCTACCTGGTAATTTGACTGGCCAAATGTATTTGCAATTACTGGAAGACGCTATTGACCCTGCCTTGACTGATATTATTGAAAATGTTCCAGAGTATGATGCAGCTCGTTTGATTTTTCAACAAGACGGTGCTCCTCCGCATTATGCGTTAATTGTCCGTCAGTATTTGGACCAACGTTTTCTACGGAATTGGATTGGGAGAAGAGGCAGCATTGAGTAACCTCCACGATCACCGGATTTATCGCCCCTTGATTTCTTTTTGTATCACTCCGAAAATGCTTCGGAATATGCGCGAACGTTTCGAACATAATCTTTATCCTTGTATGGAAGCGAGCGGTCATCAGTTTGAACATTTAATCAACTAAGTATTAAGTAAACAACTAAACATAATTTAAATTTTAAAATGTAAATTTTTTTCAAAGTATTGAGCGGAATTATAAAATTTAGTCTGTTGTAAAGAGAATTGTAAGAGCTTTCAAAAGAATTATTACTCAACCCCCAATGCCATTTAAATATTTTGGGGTGATGCTTACACTTGCTTGGGGGTGAAAGTGGCGGAGTCAAAAATACCAGCAAAGAATGTCCCCCTTTAACCTAAAATCGACGGGTCTGAGCGTTTTTCTACAATCTTGACGCAGTTCCTGAAAATGGTTCTGTTTCGTTTTTATTTGGCCATCCTGTATATCTACGGACTGTCTTTTAAATGATCGCACAGGTGGTATGCTGTTAGTTTTTTGTCACATAAAAAATTTATAGTGACTGACCTAAAACAGGGCCAATTTTATAGAATCCATACAACTTCTAGTCAATTATGATTTCTGAAAGACCGCTGTATTGGCCTAATTTAAAAAAAAAAAAGTTGTGGTTGTTGGCTTCACTATCAGTTTTTCAACAGACTTTCAATTAAAAATTTTATTACTGAATTGGAACAGTGTTCTTTAAAAAATTCTTAGAATAATTTTGTAATGAATAATTATATGTATCTAGTATTTTTTTATTTCACTGCAATCACACATTAAAAAAGTAAAAAACTAGAAAAACTAAAATTATGCCACATATAGATGTGATGGTTTCAGATAGTATTTCGATATACTTTGGTGATAATAGATTTTTTTTTCAATTCACTGGATAATCCCATTACTTTTCCGTTTCATTCTTTCTATCTTTTTTTTTTCTATAATGTAAAAGATGAATACGAATACGTATCGCTTTCGACTAAACACTAAATCCGTCAACGTCTGTGACATACAATTTTAGGATTAGTGTATTCATCACAGCTGAGTTTCTCTACAGTCCCACTGATATCCGACTCCTTTTGTGGAAGGCTTTAATTCTAATTCCGGATGTTTTCTTCGGGGTTATTAGCCCTTTTCACAGAAGATTAAGACATGTTTTCAAACATATGTGCCTTTACAAAGATCTATCGCGCAGCCATATAATTATATTATTATTGTAAATGCCAACGCCATACGTAAACTGAATACGGAATGTCTAGGTATAGAATAATATTAGGCTTTGTCCCTATAATTTCCAATATTCGAATGCAGTTTTGTCTAAAAAGTAATTTAATATTAGGCATAATTTGTCTACCAGTTGATACAAATACATCAAACAAAGCTTTTAAGTAGCTTAAATACCCAGATAGCATCCGATATCCTGTACACGTGTGTATGTGTGTGCACTCTTATTCCTTCGAATTTTGAAATGTAAATTAATAATATTAACTATGTTTTTTCTCATTCGGAGCCTATGGTTCTGGTCAGATGTCTTGTGGTCTGTGTTCCTTGTATCGACATCTGTCTGTCAATTCTCAATAGTTTTCTCCGCTATTCAACAGTTTTTATTGAAATAAATGGTACATGTTCCATTTTAAGATATAAACTGCAGTATATAATACATACACAGTGGTCATCGCATTATCTGCATAGGTAAAATTATGTACGTTCATTGTATATACAGGGGTCGCTGATATTAGGTCTGGAAACGGTCGATTATCTCCTAGCTATTGAAAAATCATGACACAAACGCTTTAGGTATTTTTTTAAATCTATTACAATAAAGAAAAATTAAGTATACAATATCAGTCAAAAAGTGATTTTCCTTTAATGGAATCTGTATATTATTTCATATTTCTAAAATTCTTCTCGAAATTCTAAACAAAATTCATATAGCACATCATGTATCTAAACCTAACCGTTTTCGAGATATCGAGCTTTTTTTACTACTCTCAAATTTATAAAAGAAAAAGGACCTCAAATTATGGATATTACCAACAGTAGTGTCGGTTTACGTGACTGTTTAAACAAAATGTAGATTCGTCAGAAAACAATATGTGGATGACAAAGTTGACATTTTCGTTCAATGTATCCGTAATAACTTCGGAGAACTCGATTCTACGATCATAATCGTCTTCACCCAATTCTTGTAACAAATGAATTTTATATAAGTAGGTGTAATTTTTCCCGTTTGCAAGTTTTTTGAATGGAATATCGACTCATGTTATGATTTAAAACCTCTGTGGTGTCGAATTTACTGGATTTTCTACCACAACATTGCATTCAAAGAATTTTCTTCATTTGAAACGCTTACTGGTTTTCACTTTTTCGTCGATCTGTAACATCTCTAGTTTCATGAAAACGTTGCAATGTTTTAGATTTAGAAATACGTTCCCAATCAGGATGCAATTCATGAAAAATATCCACTATCACCATATCCTACGACCATTAAAATTCTAAACGTACCATTTTTGCTAGAAAATAGGTATGATGACAGTAACCAAGAATCACTAATATTATGTATTTATCCAATGAAATATTGATTCATGGATTATAAAAAACGTATTTATTTTTATATTATGAGCGAGATTGATAATATTTTTGATAAAATAAAACTACAAAATATAGTAAACCGTTGAACCAATCAGAGCGAATTACGTCACATCTATGTAAATGTCATTTTGTTTCATTTGTACTTCGACAATATCCGCAGTATTTATCTTCGTTTAAATATTTTGTGTTTCCCAACTATCAGTTGTTTAGTTTTGTGTTACCAAAACCATAATCCGCAAACGTTAGGTATTTGAAAAGTTTCTAGAAGAAGGAAAGAAAAGAAAGCTGAGCAACGGCAAGTTAATAAAATATCAAAAAGACTTTGTTTGTGATCAAAAGTTTATCCATGTATAAATTGAAATACAAAGACAACAACGCTCCAGCGTTGCGCTATGAAAATAACATCACGCTGTTGTACTATCTAGCACTTTCCAGTGCACCTAACCCCCTACACTATAGGTCCCATAGCGAGCTCGCGTGATAGAAAGAATTTTTTTTTGGAAATAGTAAATACTTCAGCACATCATAGAACGGTTTTTCAAAATCTGTTATAATGCCTCTTATACACACTTATTGTATTTCTGACTTGAGTTGTCAAGAAAATCTTTATTAGACAAAAGTACAATGCGGCGTTGTTATGGAGCTAGAAACTTGGTAACTTGAAGGACTATAAACTTAATGGACTAAAATATGATTGTATAATTTATAAAAAAATGATTTTCAAAGTTCCATATCTCAAAAATGGTTAAGTTTAGGTACAATATGTGTTATATGAATTTCGTTTAGAATTTCGAAAAGAATTGAAATATGGATAATATACAGCGTATTCCATTAAAGAAAAAGCAACTTTGTTTCATCATGACTCTGACTGATGTTAATGTATGACTGATGTATAGTTAATTTTTCTTTACTGTAATAGATTTAAAAAAGCCCTAAAACGTTTGTGTCATATGATTTTTCGATAGCTGTCCTACTTTAGGAATTAATCAGCCGTTTCCATTCATATCAACGACCCTGTATATTAAATTGCGTGTGGTAACTATACTACAGACTGCAGCAACAGTAAAACTGAAATGGTAACATGATTTACTGAAATAGAACGCCAATTGATCAAATTAATTTCCAAAACTAACTCGATGCTGTAATCTCTCCATCGATAANGTACTTCGACAATATCCGCAGTATTTATCTTCGTTTAAATATTTTGTGTTTCCCAACTATCAGTTGTTTAGTTTTGTGTTACCAAAACCATAATCAGCAAACGTTAGGTATTTGAAAAGTTTCTAGAAGAAGGAAAGAAAAGAAAGCTCAGCAACTGCGAGTTAATAAAATATCAAAAAGACTTTGTGATCAAAAGTTTATCCATGTATAAATTGAAATACAAAGAACAGTCCTGCGACACATTTTTGAAAAAATCCGTATTGACTGATGAAGACCAACATCAAAGCTGTTTTTGGTGTTTTTTGCATGAGTTAAGATATGGTAGAGCGACAGCCACACGAGCCTTTCAATTTAGTCGGTGCAAAACCAATGATGCATCACGTTAATAATGGGAGGAAAAATCTCAGATGCATCGACCATGAAACACGATAGAATGTTGGAGGATGAAATGAGAAAAACTGTACGTACCAGACTGGGGAAAAATGTGGTATAATGCTTTGCAAAAACTATCCCATGATAGCAGGATCGCCTGATGGAATCTGTGAAGGCAGTATTATTGAAATTAAGTGTACAACAAATATGAAAACTTTTAAAAATTGTGTGGAAAAAGGAAAACCGACCCAGAAGTTTTATGTGGAGAAGGCAGCTACAAATATACTTAACAGGTCTTCAAAAGGGCTATTTCGGTGTAGTTGATTGCAACTACAGTAGAAATAAAAAAGTAGAAATAATTATTAATGTTACATTTGATGACAACTATGTATCAGATTTTCTTAATGTTTTAGTCTCTTCATGGAAATATAATCCATTATTATACCAAAGTGCAATTTGAGGTAAATAAAATGCAAATACTGTTATGGTAACTATTAGCACTTTCTGTTTATTGTTGACAAACATGATGCGACGTCACGTAGACGCCATGACACCAGCGACCATTTTTGCGTAAGTTAAGGCTTAAAATTAAAATATCAATATTTTTCTACTAAACTTTTTATTTTCTACAGAAATAAGAAATTTTTTTGGAAATAGTAAATACTTCAGCACATCATAGAACGGTTTTTCAAAATCTGTTATCATGCCTCTTATACACACTTATTGTATTTCTGACTTGAGTTGTCAAGAAAATCATTATTAGACAAAAGTACAATGCAACGTTGTTATGGAGCTAGAAACTTGAAGGACTATAAACTTAATGGACTAAAATATTATTGTATAATTTATAAGAAAATGATTTTCAAAGTTTCATATCTCAAAAATGGTTAAGTTTAGGTACAAGATGTGTTATATGAATTTTGTTTAGAATTTCGAGAAGAATTGAAATATGGATAATATACAGGGTATTCCATTAAAGAAAAAGCAACTTTGTTTCGTCATTACTGACTGATCATGTATACTTAATTTTTCTTTACTGTAATAGATTTAAAAAAGCCCTAAAACGTTTGTGTCCTATGATTTTTCGATAGCTATATTACTTTAGGAAATAATCGGCCATTTCCATACATATCAACGACCCTGTATATTAAATTGCTGTATGGTAACTATACTATAGACTGCAGCAACAGTAAAACTGAAATGGTAACATGATTTACTGAAATAGAACGCCAATTGATCAAATTAATTTCCAAAACTAACTCGATGCTGTAATCTCTCCATCGATAAACCTTATCCCGAATGCAAATAACCCGGGGGCTGTGTTTCAACTGCGATCTGCATACGTCAACCCCTTTATGACGGCTTATTTAAATCTGACTAACGGCTTACGATTAACTACACAACTAACTGATTTGCCCGATTTGAATTTATGCTTTTCACTTTGCACCTGCTCCAATTGATTTATATTCTACGGGAATTTTTTTATTAAAACCATGTCGAATTCCTTGCGGTACTTCTATTTAAATAACGCAGTAACAAAAAAGGCCATTAATTTAACTCGAAGCGAGACGTGGATGTAAATAGGCAGTGGTACGAGTTAATTTAAGAGATCGTGTACTTTTTAGCGAGATTTTTTCCGATGGAATCGATTCCGTGGAAGTATCGAACTTCGACGGCTGACGTCAAGAAGGGAATGGTGAATGGCCCAAGAAGAGATCCGTCTGTGCATGAATTAACAGTTTAATTTTCTGAAATTGGATACAGGATTGTACAGACTACGGCCGGATCCCAGCCAAGCTTTGACGCAAGTACCTTCTGAAATGGATTACTGTCCCCAATGTTCATAAAGTGTGTAAGATTAAAAACACATACCTTAGAGACTCCTACGTTTGTGCCAAGTTTCGCTAAATACATTTTGATTTCTTTTTTCGGTACTTAAAAAATATATCACTTAACATTTGAGGCGGAATAATTTTATTGTAACATTCTAAAACAAATTAGAACTGCCAATATCATTTTCACGATATGATATTGTGATGTACGAGTATATTTTTTTATCTGCTCCCACTGTAGTAAATAGACTATTATTAATACATTGTTTTTAAGGAGGTAACTGTATTTTACCGTAGAAGTGGAAATTGCTATGGACAACGGTAAGTGAGGTAACTTACCTTCCTAGGGAAAAGTCGTAATTGTACAGTTATTACATTTAGTAACATTTTTAAAATCTGGATAATTATTATTCTCCTCGCGTTTACTAATTATCTAACTAAACCTTTAAAACAGCATGATCCGACGTACTACTAAAGTCTGGAATTGAAGTGTCATTGTAAAGAATCCTGTAGGCTATTTCATTTTTATTAATTAAACTGTCAGCAATATAACTTTCTGCAATTGTGGATGATTTCCACCCACCATGTCTCTTGATTACTAATACATCAACTCCTGTATTAGCCAGTAACGTTGCCGATGTTCTTCGGAATGAATGGTCTGTATATGTTTCAGGATGTTCTTGTTTTAAAAACTGTGAAATCTTATTAGAAATCATAGAAAGAATATTCTTGCCGACTGGTTGATTGTAACATTTACTTGCTTGATAACGCATAAAAAAGCGTGAAATTTCAGTTATAATTTCCGACATAATCTTAATATATTTCTTGAGAACAGAACCCAGACGAGAAGTAATTATAAACATACCTGACATACCATTTTTAGAATGTGGAATTGTAACCACAATAATGTCATCGAAATTTTTGAAATTGACGTCCAAAGTAACTTTGTATAACTCACCAGAACGGCATAGTCCTGCAATGCCTAAGTCCGTCACTACCTTTATAAGCAAATATGTGTTATGGGGTGCCCGAAACGAGAAAATCGTTGACTTGTTCTCTTGTAAAAACGTTTGACTTTTTAGGTGTATAGCCGTCATTTTTACGTTTCAAATATGCTCTCAGCTTGGGGTATTTTGATATATCATCGTTCTCCTCTATGAAAATAGTTGACTTAATTATTGAGTAGTCGCTCCACAAACTCTCCAGTGACTTTAAAGTTCTTGACTTCTCCATGAAATATGCTAGCAGTAACATTTCAGAAACACCAGTATTTTTGTTCTGGCACCATTCTTTGAAATTTCTATATGCTCGTCCGTAGCACACTTTCGACTTCTCAGGCAATAAAAATTCGCAGGTAGCATTTGCTGCACTTTCTATTTGAAAATCACTCATTTAGCTTTGTTTATAAACACCTTAGCAATGACAAAATCCAAACAACCAAGGCGACTTTGCAAGATTTCAAATAATGTCAAAATTGATTAATTAAGAAATGTCAAAAAATAAAACCTAATCTTTATTTTATGAACCAAAAAGAACTGTGGGAACAGATAAAATGTTATACACCACGATTCCCTCGGGCGCAAAATCGTTCTCGACTGGTAAATAATACTTCCCTTCTTTATGGTGTACATAACTATTGTTTATGGAGCCAATTATAAAAGACGACTCAAAAAAACTGAAGGTACAATGTGTTAAATCTCCTTTGGACTGTACAACTTTTTGATAACATCTAGAGACAATTTCTTCCGTATATTTTCCCATATTTGTTAACAGCTCTATAGCAAATAGACAACCAGCATACGTTTTTATAGATTTTATTACACAGTTTGTCTAAATATGAATTAAAACACAAATACCAGATTTTCCTCCATTCTAACGCAGATTTTCTATAAAATGGAGTTATTTTGAAACTCAAGTTGCTGTAAAGAAATTTGTAATTTGCCGCTTTTGAACAAGCGGCATTGTAAATTACAAATTTCGTTACACCAAAAAGTAATTTGAATTTAAGTCCATTTTATAGAAAATCTGCGTTAAAGTGGGGGATAGTCTGTTATTTGTGCATTAATTCATATTTAGACAAACTGTATAATAAAATCTATAAAAATGTATTACTGGTTGCCTATTAAAAATAAAGAAACAGTACCATAGGATTCCAAACTCCTGACATCTAAGTAAAACTGTTGGCTCTAAATAATTAACAGAACAGCTTTATTTCTGTTTTCTCTTTAATGGGTATCCGCCCGTTGTCTGCCTCGCTAAAGGGATGGATATAATTTGCTATTCATAGCAGTAAGCGAAGTGTGTTATCTTGTCACGTGCCACCCATGGAGCCACGTGCTGATATGGCACTAATCCCAGGTTAATTGCGACCCCATCAAACTATAATCCGTCACTCGTTGTGACTAAATTATTTCCAGCACCAAGTACATCCGCATTCCCTTTTTGCATTTACCAAAATTGGCGGGTTTTTTATATGGATAGTAAGATATTAGTCACGGGTATTGTTAACTGTGTTGTAATCGCTAAAAAAAAATACACGTAATGGAGTACATGAGCAGCTGCTTTAATTCATTTTTTGTATTTGTTGGCGCCGCTTGGTTTTCATTTCATGAATTCATGCTTAACATTTTCAAGAAACAGAAACGTACATGTATTACGACATAATGTAAAGTGTAGTAAAGTCTTAACAGCTTAAAAACAAAGAAATATAATTGAAATTTAATTTTAAATTTTATGTAGGTATAGGTACCATGAGCAAAATAGGATTTAATGCAGTAATATGATGGACTATAATGGCTAGATTGAAATAAAAAAGTAATATTTTCCTTTTTAAAATGCATATAAATTTATTTTCAATGATTTTTTATTTGCTTCAGATTGACACAATTTATATGAATTATGACTGAATTATTTGAGATGTGGGGGATTTTCGATATAAAAAAACATTAAATGATATTCCGAAAGACTGCTTAAAAAAACCTCAGTATAGTATGATTTATCAACCCATCTGAATCTAGAAGCCTGCTGTATATAAAAGACTCATTCGAATTGTGCGCACCAAAAAATTTGAAAAGGTTTATAATAAATTAGTAACAGAAAATAAAGAACAATTTTAAATTTTTCTGTCAGAATTTCAAACACCGCTTTCTAAACAATTAATTAGACGCATGCAATCTACATTCTGAAACAGATATAACATTCCCTACCAGGTCTGTTTTGACTCCATAATCTCCACATGATTGATAGCGCTCTTCACAAAAACAAATGTCGCCTGGAACTGAAACTGGAAAACGATACGCTGTCGGGGGCACACTTTGAAACCAATTCGTTGACTATTAGTCAATGTATTTTATTTTTAGTTAACGATTCGTAGGAATTCACAAGTTTTGACGCTTTTCTCTTGGGACAAATGTCAGAAATAAATCTCACGCTAATGGTTCGGCAACGGATGTTGATAATTCATTAAGAGAGGACGCTATCCTCTTCCTATTTCGATAAACTGTTCAAAATAGTTTAGGTGAAGGATTTTTTTCTAATCGAATTGAGATAGTGGTCCGGAAACTGTGGCTTAAGGCGAGAGTCTTTGCTTAGATATAATTTAAAATTTGAGTACGTATATGGTGATAATATACCTAATTTTAAACAATAAAATTCTAAGTTTTCTATGTTAGATATCGTAATTGCAACAGCTTTCTCTTTTTATTGTTTTACTCTTGCAGTCATCTAGAACCATTGGTTTTCCTGTTTGTGGAGTTTTTAAAAAATATCTCAAAAATAGTGATCCCATTAAATCCAAAAGATGTGGAAATAACTCAAAAATTTTATGTATATAATTTTATAATAAATCATCTATCTAAGTATCACAATATAATTGAAAACTCTGCATATTGTTAACAATTATAACATTTAATTATTAAAATAACTCAAGTTGAATGAAATTATATCAACTATCATTCAAAACATGTTAAAAAATCTCTTTAGCCACCAAAACTACTTTAACCGAATTTTTGGAAATTTCATTTAATTCCTAACCACCCTTTAAAAACAGCTTTGTTTTATATTCTATTTTAGCACAAAAGAATGCAGTAAACAACCTCCAGTTGTAATATTTATTTTATTTCTCAGGCAGGTTGGGCGCCAAATGTGGTGGTTTGTTTTTTCCTTTAATGAAATAAACATGTAGAGATGAGGGGAGGTTCAAGTGACAGCAATGTTTGATTTCGAATAACTATATCTTAATATTGAGCAAAAAGGACACAGCAATAAGTGAACGCGTCTTTAACGTGTCGCCCTTGTTCCTTGTTAATATCGCTAGTTGCGCAATACCCCGCTGCTTGCCGTTCGATTTGACCTGCATCAACAATTTTGCTCAGCCTAACTGCGGTTACTGGGAACTAGTCAGAGGATAATCTAAAGAATATTAAGAACTACCCAAAATATCAATCACCCTATGCTAGCTCAAAGAAAGCGCCCGAAAAATTCGATTTGTGCATTTTTTTATACAAACAAATAAAAAAGGAGGTCTACTTCTAGTAATCAAATTTTGCAACTGCCCTTTTAAACTTTTAGAACTAACTTTTTTTAAGAACTGCCCTTTCGGTTAGAACCCTTAGATTATGCGCTTGAATTAGTGACTTGGTAGGATTTTCCATATTGTACATTGATATCTTCTTACTATTCAGTTGCCAAATGAGACTGTCTCTTGCGACGTCTGTCCACCGACTCACAAATTGACACATTTTTTAATTCAGAGCACACCTCAGTCATCATTTAAACCATGACATCTTTGGGAAAAAGAACATGATTGTTTTAACGGAGACAGTTGCATTATCAGATTGCTATTTTTCGAATATAAAGCAAACCTTTAATGCAACGCCTTCTAAATTTTTACTTATTCACATAGAACGCTTTTTTAGATAACGGTGAGGCAGGATTTGATGGTCGCTCGTCTCTAACAATAATGGCGTGGCATAGATATATCAAAAAGATTATGACTGTTGGAAGAAGCCATACATTTTGCAAGTTAGGTTAGGTTAGGACATATATCTAACTTATGGACAAACACTCGGCAATTGTGTGGAGGCAAAAAGAATTTGTTCTGATACATTTACAAATCGCTTAAACGCAAGGATGTTAAAAATTCGAAAACTTTGCTATATCTTGTTGACTTGAGCAGATTTTCGAAATAGGCGCCCTGTAACTCTAAACATTTCCTTATCCGACGGATATTTTCTCATTGTACTTGTAGGCCAGTCATTATAGCTCTTTGGCGAGAAAAAAATACTATTAGAAGTTTCTCTGCGGAATATTGTTCAGAAACGTGTTATAAACAAAATATCAAAAAATCAACTCGAGACTAGTTGGGAAACTTTGTTAAAACAATGGTCAAAATTATGGAAAAATGGTTTTTTGACTCGTGTAAAAAAACTGTTATTCATAGAGAAAAAAGGTTTATACGAAAAAGGTAGGTATTAAATAAATCTGTAAAATAAGACAAGTCCGATTAAATTCCGATAATTTGTTTATGCGCAAGAGCTCAAAAATGGTCGAAATTGTCCGCTTTTTTCAATTGCTAATAATTAATGCAATTTTCATCGCAGACACTTGTAATTCAGGAGTTTTGAGGCTTTTTTCACCCTTAATAAGTGGTAAAAATTTCAGCCCGAAAGCTTCATTGGTTTGGCGTTGGCGGAATTTGTTATCTAAGAAGATGCTATTTTCAATTCATTTTTCCCAAGCTCACAGGCGTTGTAGGGTTTCGATCATTAGTTGTTTTTGTACCTAAATAGTTGTATTGACATATGCATTTACTGAGAATTTAATTTTTCAAATTTAATTTGTTTAAAAATGACTGAAAAAATGTTAATATTTATTAAATTGTTAAGCGCGCATGCTCCGCCTCGCTCTCCCCACTCGTTCGCTAGACCAAGTAATAGAACGCATCGCCGCTATCTTCTTTTTCGCAATTAAATAGTTGAATTCACCTTAATGTTAATGTAGGACATGAAAATATAGCTCTTAATGTATACTCTCTCCAAATTTCGGCTCTTAATATTAATAATTAAGGTCACTGCGATTAAATAAATAAAAATAATTATCTCAGCTTCTAATCAACTTACAACAACGATTTTTTTTTTAATTCGAAGAAAACTAAAGTAAAGAGGTTACTATTTTATTTTATAATAATTACCTATCTTAACAATTTAATAAATATTAACATTTTTTCAGTCATTTTTAAACAAATTAAATTTGAAAAACTAAATTCTCAGTAAATGCATATGTCAATACAACTATTTAGGTACAAAAACAACTAATGATCGAAACCCTACAACGCCTGTGAGCTTGGGAAAAATGAATTGAAAATAGCATCTTCTTAGATAACAAATTCCGCCAACGCCAAGCTAATGAAGCTTTTGGGCTGAAATTTTTACCACTTATTAAGGGTGCAAAAAGCCTCAAAAATCCTGAATTACAAGTGTCTGCGATGAAAATTGCATTAATTATTAGCAATTGAAAAAAACGGCAATTTTCGACCATTTTTGAGCTCTTGTGCATAAACAAATTATCGGAATTTAATCGGACCTTTTTCATTTTATAGGGTTATTTAATACCTACCTTTTTTGTATAAACTTTTTTTCGCTACGAATAATAGTTTTTTTACGTGAGTCAAAAAAACACTTTTCCATAACTTTGACCGCTGTTAAAACAAAGTTTCCCAACTAGCCTCGAGTTGATTTTTTGATATTTAATTTATTATAGGTTTCCGAACAATATTCCGCAGAGAAACTTCTAATAATATTTTTTTTCCCGAAACAGGCTCTTTCATGTCTATAGTGACTGGGCTATTGAAACATTCGAGGATTCCGTTATTATTAGGTGTGTTATTCTTTCTATGTTACATTATATTTTATGTGTAGAATTCATAAGTGTTACAGTGCTACTGACATTTTTAGTTGCAGCCTTAACAGTTTTAAATGATATTTTAAGCATTAATTTTATTAGTTTCTGTTTGTTGTTGTTTTCTTTTTCAACAGAGTATATTTTATTTCTATTCTGCATCCTCCTGTTCTTAATTGGGTGTAAACTTGTAGAACAGTGTATTTTCAAATAAATAAATAAGTAAATAAATAGAAGAACATTTAACTATGTCCATATTAATCTGCCTTCTATGGTCAATACTCCCGAGGATACACTGTAAGAAAAAATGGACTTACTTTCACTCAATTTCACTCAATAATGTATCAATTTCTGTCCACCCGATTGAGTGAAATTTTCCTCTATTATATTAGTATGAGTAGGTATAACTAAAATTTTATGGGTGAAACTATTGATTTTAATTTAAATATTATCACAAATGAGTAAAATTATCAAACTGCTCAATATTGACTGAAAATGTACTCAATAATTTCACTCAATGGATCCACTTAGCTTCCAGTCATATTGATTTATTTACAGTGTAGCTATAAAGTGAGATGTTTAATGAAAAATAAAAAATATGTATCCGATTATACTACACTATTTATGTTATTCGTTATGTAACTTGTTTTGCCAATAATAAAACGAAATTAATTATCCATGTTAGGTGTTTTTTAAAACGTGCACAGTTGGCAGTATTTGGAAAAAATAGCTATCGCTAATAGATTTACCTTTGCCTCTTACTATTCCTTTCTTGTTATATCTGTTGCAAATTGCAGTCTGACAACAACGCCTTGAACAAATCGCCCAATTTATCAATGCAAAATTTGACGTCATTCATTCATAAAATATTAAAATATGTCGCTAAAAAAATCCCTGTATTGTATTTCGCCCAATAGCGAGATCTGAACTAATTTTGCGTTTTGTTTAATTATAAGAAACTGTTACCCAACATTCTTTATGCTTTGATTAATTAAAATGTCGATGAATTTTGAAACTAACTTTTTCGAAAACGTTCGGCAGCTGCGCTTTCCAAAAACGTTTGCCAAATGCAGGTGGAACCGTAAAATGAAGAAATCTCTCAAGCTGACCATTGAGAAAGATGCAATTATCTTCAAAACGAAACGAGGAAGCGGCAAACGGGCAATAAACAGAAACATTCTCATGCCGATACGGTTGAGCATTTCGAAATTAAATTTAACACACCTCAGTACTCTTTATTCTGCTTGAGCAATTTCAAAAACGCCCGTTTAGTGAAAAAGGCAGCAACCCTTTCAGCCTTTGTGCGCGCTCAATGTCTCGGAAAAATCACACCAACTTAATTATGTCGTAACAGACATAATAAAAGAATTGTAAAGTTTAAATGTTACACCAGTGCATCTGTAAGAGTCTGATTAAATTTTACCCAGTGTGAATCTCGTACAGGGCGTTGAGTAAATCAGTTACAGTAGATATTTATATTTATACGCATCAAAGGAATTGAAAGTAGAGGTTCAAAATTTTCGTCATCGGAAAAATAAACCGGTTTATTTCAAAAAAAAAAAAATCGAAAAAAGGAAAAATTCTGAAAAATTCGAATAAAAAATAATCAAACTTGATATGAATAATATGATACGCTGAAACGAACAGAGTCATGCTGTTCTGGAGTCATCAGCATCACACAAGCATGAGATCTGAAGGTCTTTAGTGAATCTGTAAAATGTTTTTCTTTTGTTTTTGAGATCGGTTTTTTGAGATCTTTTATGTTGACGTTTGTTCAGAAACCATTTTAAATGTTTTTTATTTAGTTATAGGGAACAGAAATTCTGTTCCTTTTTATGTTCTTTTACTTATGAAAATTCTAGATTTTGCTTTTTTGCTGTTTTAAATAAAGTACTATATTTACCTTACTGTTAATTTGTGCTTTAACTCTACTAGTTTGAGATTTGAAAGCTTCCCATCGCGATTATACAAATGTTGTTAAAATGTATTATTTTTATACTTATTGAGGTTTATTTTAACAAAATACGATAATATTAAAATATAAATTTTGTATGTGTGTGTGTGTGTGTGTGTGTGTGTGTGTTTGGTTTAGATTGTATTTTTTATTTAAATTGTAAATAGTATCATACAAACCTCTACTATATTTTTTTTTGTCTTACCTTGTACTTTATCCCTGGCTAGTTGATAGACACTTGTTATATAGACAATATCAGAAAATTCTCAGGAGTCGATTCTCATAAACTAGTACAATGCAACACACTTTGGAATGTATAGAGTATGAAATTTAATAAAGTGTTTATTCAAAATTTTGTTATATTAATTTTGACTTGAATATATTATAAACTCAAATTTATAAATACCTTTATTATATATAGAATATGTATTCCACAATAAAGAATATTTTTAACAACAAAATTCGTTTTTTTCTGCTTAGCTTACAAATAATATATTATTTGTTGCCTATCATTTAGATGCATCCTTATATCTAAACAAGAATGAAAATTAGTCAGAATTAAATAAAATGATTGTTCATTTGACAGATTTTGTCAGAGCTCTTTGAAATATTGAATTATTTGAGTTATTAGTGATTGGATTTTGCTTATTTTTGTACAGTAAGTCCTGTGGTTTGTTATTTATATTTTGCAAAGATTTCATGCGAGAGAAAGCATGATTTATTGGTGATAGCTAGCCATATTATAGTGCACTGTGTTTTAGGTACCTGGTACGTTGTAAAATTTGTAGTTTTCTTCGCTGGAAACCACGTAGAAGCCTTGCAGACTATTTATGGGGCCACTGGAAACTGCCTTGGAACTGCTTTCTACTGCTGGTAGTGGAAAATTTTCATGGGCTGCCAAAATAACTTTATCAGGACTCTGGCAAACTATAGATTTACTGGTAAGTATTTAATTTTCTTCCTTGGGCTCATATTTAACAAATGTCCTTTTAATTTTATTTACAATTCTATAAATTATTTACTAAAATATTCTTTATTTTATACATTTTTAGGTCATCTCTGGGTATTCTTACAAAGCCACCTTTAGCTTTGACATTTGTGAAATTTATTATAAAATTTGACAATTGATGAAAAATTTTTATGTTATGGTTTATGTTGGATTGGGATATCTTCTTTAAGTTTACTCGTCTCCCTGTGATATGTATACCCGATTAATCTATAGACTTTAAGCTTTCATTTGATATAAGTCACTCTAGGTTTAAATTCGTTTTTCTTTATGTACTGATTACTAACAAGTGTCGATGTCACGCATTTTTATGAAAATTTATTCTGTACATGAGAATAAAATTAAAAGATTATTATTTTTGTACTATGTAATATCATTGATCATTACTAGTTTTATATCCAGAATTTCCGTATTAACAATTTTATACCAATTTGGTGTTGCTTTAATAATAATTAAAATTTTTATACGACTTTAAATTCGGTCAGGCTATATTTTCATCTAAGTTTCTACATTAACATTTCAAATTCGTTACAATTCGTTACAATATATCTGGAAAAGTATCGTAATGAATGGTTTTATTTTCAGTTTCAATTATGTTTAATTTTTTTTATTTTTCTAATTTTTCCAATTTTTTTACGCGGGAAAAACAGTTTATTCCATTTTTTCCAGTTATTTTTCTAATTGTTAAATATCTAAATGAGGATGACAAATGAAAATCTATTTTTGTGTAAAAGGACCTATTTTTTATTTATTTTTTTTTCCCTGTATAATCTAATTCTTGCTTAATTTTTTTTAATATTGTATTTTTTTTATTTTGCACGACGAAAAAATTTCTGTTAAATAACATAAAATAGTAGTTGTCTCCTGTTAGTTTGTCAGTTAAAAGTGCAACATATTTGGTTTATCAAACGTTCGAAAGCGTGCTAAAATCATTTCATATTTTTCCTATCTCTAGTTCTGTCTACAATTTTATATTTTAATTTTTTTATACGATATATCTGACGATACTGCGGATTAATGACCACTTGGATACATATTTCTGTCAAAATAATCGAAATTATCACATATTGCACTCAGTGAATATAAAAATTATATAATATAATAAAAACACCCAGTACGGCAGCTGTAAGAGTCAGTACAAGTCCTTTGCCGCGTGACTTTTGACAAAATTCCTCTAAATGTCTTTATTAAAATTATTTAGGCAAGATCACATTTTCTACAATTTGTGTAATTTTACAATATTTAAATAATCGAGAAATAATAAACCTTTCACTTTTTTTATTATGTTTTTCAATGGTGAAATATTATGGATCAATACTACTTTGCTGCATTGATCTGCTGCAGTTAAATAAATTTCAAATAAAACACAAAGCACGTGTTGTGCGTTTTCCGCAAAGTCAACTGGGAACAGTCAATTGTATCTGTGAAGTCATAATTCAGGACAAACGCGACACATGCCGGTAATTTCACAGATTTGGGGAAAAGGGTGAAATGAAATCGCATTGTATTCCACTGAGACAAGTTTTATTTTCTAAAGGGTTGGTTAATACTCCGATAATATCAATACACCGTATATAATTTCCCGTAATACTTAATTACCTGGAACGGATGCTCATTAAGATATCTTGGCTTTTAGGAAATCAAAATATTGAACAAAATGGTACAGAATAACTTACAGAATTGATAACCATACCATAAAATTGCTTTTATTTTTGATTTTTATCTTTTAGGTTATCATATACATTTTCAAGAACGAGTACATGTATTGGAACTACACTTTTTCTATAAAACAGCAGAATACTTTTTACAAAAATTATATTATTAGACTTTTACCATAAATGAAAATTTAATATATTGTTTTAATAATAGCCTCGACATGATAATTATTTTTTTTTCAAAAATAAACGCACTTTTAAAATATGGAAATTAAAAACAGATATTTTTTTATGGCTTACACACAACAATCAGTATAATAGCTTATAGTAGCTTATATAGATAGCAATGTTTTAATTTTTTTCTTCTTATTCAAACGTTTAAATGTTATTTATGTTCACTGTGTACACTTAAAATAAAAATCTAATACTTCTAAACACCTTATTTCTGCCTACTGAATTCTTATTAAACAATTTATTATTTAATTATTCTTTAATTATTTCCAATGATTTTATTGATTAAATAGAAAAAGAATAATTTCCAGGGATTTGTTTTTAATTAATAAAATTAATTACTCTTTGATTACAAGAAATGAATTGTTATATAGCATTTACGTACTAATAAATCCTTAAAAAGACGTACATTAAATGAAACTCTGATTTAACACATATTTTTAAATAGTCATATGAGAAATAAAACTTAATAAATAAATTAATATCACATTAAATGCTTCTTCATGAGTAGCCATTACGTCATCCTCCTTTCACTCCTGCAAAAATAAATAAATCTTTAAAAACAACTCCAAAATTCATAAAAAAATTATTAATAGACAAGATTATTTCGCTGAACTGTTTTTTGCAACCTAAAATAAACGTGTTAATTTTGAACACCTTGTATATTAAAAACTAATCGTTTCCGAGCGTATATGACCTTTATTTGTAATCTAGAAGGTGTCATTAAAATTTGTCCAAGAATTTTGGTTTCATCCTCGATATGAAACAAAATAAATCAGAAGTACTCTCTTATATTACGGAAGTCACAATCTCATGACAAATACTAGTATTTTGTTTGCCTGCCATAAGCTACCTTGAAATTGGCCCAAGAAACCTTATTCTTGAACTGCAAACTCCAAAGTGTCAATTTCTGTTTGTAAATTCTCCAGATAATAGCAATTCGCTTTTGTCGGCCGATAATATCAGACGCAAAATAGTGCCTATTGATAAATTTAGACAACTTTAAACATATCAATTTCAGTTGCAACTCGCCAGACAAATAAACATTCTATACGTATTTCCCAAAGTTTCTGTTTCGTTTGGGCGACTGCAGGGACCTTAAAAAAAGTGCTTTTGAACATTGTGGAAGTGTCAGTACTTAGAGGGACACAGTAGCGACGGTAAGGAGTGATTACAAAGGGGATCTGTAGTGATTTTACCTGGGTTTTTGTTGACAGGGGCTAAATACACCCTAGATATATGTCACAGTCCTATAAATCCATATCATATGGCGCATTGTGTTATTCTGTTTATAAATATACAACGCATCAGCGACAATTACCGTCTCACGTGGAATGTCAGGATTTCAAATATGAATGTAACTGTAAAGTGAAACAATTAAACCAGTCTTGAGTTGGATTAAAAAATATACCCAAGTCGATTAAGAATTAGACAAAAAAGACCTTTTAAAACAATATAAATGTAATTTTGATGGTGATTTTGATTCTTTCATGGAGTAAAATTTTGCTCTAACATATAAATACAGCACAACAATTTTGAGTTTATTGCCGTGTGAGAGGCTACTTTAAATGTTACCAATCTTCCGAATTTAAAAACAGAAATCACCCCTAAAGCCTTAAAAACTAGAACCAGACGGCATTCGGAACATTCAATGCTGTTAGCAGAATCGAAGACCGCCGTGGATCTAAAAAAATCACTGATGTTTCGAATTTTCTAATATAACGTGAAATACACAAACATTTGTAATAACCATAAAGTCATAAACCTTAGGTATTGGGCTTCTGGACTTCTGGAACATATGAAGATATTGAAATTATTTTTTGTACACACAATAATAAATAAAATGACATTCAACATAAAAAGAATAGCATCAGCTTAAACCAGTTGTGTTGTAATGAAGTATGCTGGTTACATTTTCCTCAAAAGTTATGGCAGACCACGAAAAAATATTTTTTTACAATTTTTTAGATGATAATTGTATTAATGTTTGCTTTAATTATTTTAATAATTTTGTATTTAATGTACTACTAAACTTAAATTGTGAGTAAATTTAAATTTTGCGTAGTAATTAGTCGTAGAAATAAAATAACAGTGCATTAAGGAAAAGGGAAAAGGGGCAACGACATATACGACATTGTTTGGTAGGTCATTTGAAACAAATGTGCTACTGTCCCTCTCTTGGATGGATAGAAGGGTAGGAGATGATTTGCATAGCTTTCGATGCGCTTTTCAGTGAACAAAAAGTGCAGAACTGCTCGGTAACAGCAACATATATTAACTTGTAAACAGATGTCACAAATTATTTAAATCTCGCTCATGTGCGCTCAATCTCAATGAATCAATAATGTATGATGTTGAATTAAGTTCATAGGGGCCAGATTTTTTTTCTCTGCGCGTATTACCCTTATACGTCACTAAAATTATTTTTTAAAGATTATATTTCATAAAATATAAACTGTGCAATGATAACGATCCATAATTTAAAAGAAAAATTAAATTTAAAGTTGTGCAAAACCGTACTTATCTTATTAACTTCGACGTCACCTATTACATGAGTGTTGTATAATAATGAAACAGTAATATTAACGGTCGGTAGAAGAAAGCGCAAAAAAAGCAAACGCCTGGGTGGGGCATTTTGGAAGGAAACCTAGATAGTTGAAGATAGGCAGTTGAAGTGAGAACAGTGTGCAGATAGGTAGCAAGACGATCGGCGGGCAGTGTGACAAAGTAGTGTAAAATTAAGTGTTTAACCGGTATTAGTTAGCAGGTTAAGTACTTTGTTGTTAATTGTTCTATGTAATTTTATGATTGTGATGGTTATAGATGTTTCATGATAGTAATTCTGTATATGTTTAGCCTTCATTGTCTTACGCTCAGGGGCGTGTATTTGTCTAAGATAAAATTGTTACAATTATTATTATAGATTGCTCATTATTTATTACATGTTAAAATATGTATATTGTCGTGACTGCCCAGATATTGCATTAACGACCTCTTTGTTTCACATTTAACTTGTTTTATCATGGTTGTTCTTTGATTTCTTGTGCTCACTTTATGTCATACGTCTATACGAGCCTTGTTGAATTTACTAACATTTTCGCTCGTGCGGAACGAATCTGGATTAAGCTCGATTGCCTCCCGTATAGGACTCCAGTGTTATGAAGGATCTTCCGAAATCTCAACTGTGGCTGGATTGCCTCTCGCATGGGACTCCAGTACCTTCCGGCTCTGCCGGCTAACTAACACCAAACCTCTTCAGTTTTACTTGGAAGTGTGTATGACTAATATGAAGTAACAGATGACATTTAGTGACACATTAAATGAGACAGGACTTATTTAACATTAGCAAAAGTTCTTAATTTATGCCTTTTGGTTAGCGGTTGTTTTGCATTCATATTTGGGTGGTAAGAGCAACGATCGTGGGTTTCTCTGCCATGCTCTTTCCCCACAGGAGCTCTAAGTGAGCCTGGCACTCTCATTTTATGTTAAATGGTTGTTGATGTGTTTGTTGTTCTTTATATTTGTCACATGTTTAATTTGAAGATTGTTGTATGTAAATAAAAGTTAGGTGTATTTACTCTGCTTTTGTTTTTATATAATAAAACCATACATCCCCTCTAAAAAGTTACTAACCAGCGCCTTCCGGTCAATTAAAAATAGATACACACAACGTAGGTATTCCTTATGACGATCACTACGTTTGTTTATATTTTTTTATCGAACCTAGGGTTGTTATACTTCAAAGTATTAAAATACGATATTTTTTGTCATTTCTGAAACGTGTTCATATAGAACAGAAATTTCAAATTTTTCCAATTTTTAGCCAAATTAATTGTTTAAAATATTGTCACAATTCACTATATTTATGAAATTATTATATTTTTGACACATATTAAAATATATTGATCAATTTGTTAGTCAAGTTTGAGGATATAAATCAGTAAGGATAAATCGCAATTCGATAGACTTATGTCAGACTAACATAACTGCAATAATAATCCTGCAGGTAAAGTACATTAATATATTTAAGAAAATGACCATGTGGTTCGACCTGAGTTCAGTTATCGCTCAACATAAAATTACATAGCTGTGGAATGGTTAATCAATAGCAAAACTACAGGAGAAGATACAAATGCACTGCATAAATGAAAATCTAAGAAGATATTTATCTGTAAATGCTAAAAAGATTTAAAAAAATGTACAAACGACTCTTATTGAGCATAAAATTAATCGAAGGAATAAAGGTTCCAATGAAAACCGCATAGAAAAATGTTAAAAGGTCCACCACATTACCGAAAGTAAAACAAGGAAAAATCAGATGGGAACGATGAAGATTTAATCTGGCGCGAAATTTATAAAATGCGTGGAGAGCAAATGACACAGAAATTAACTGTGCTAGAACAACGGTGTGGAGGTGTCTTCAATGCAACCAGCTTTAGTTTTAGAAAGTCTGTAAAAGGCGAGTTATCATGTAGACGAAACGACTTAAAGAATGGCGATTTTAATATGAAAATCTGTCAGTTTACAAGTGAAAGAGTCAGTGTAAAACAAAATCGCCATCAAACAAAGGAAAATAAGTAGCAATAATACATGGATGTGAAGATATACAGGTAGATACCTAAAGTACTTTGATTGGCAGTAAAAAAATACAAAGGACTCATGTTTAGACTACCATGATGAGACCACAACAAAGTTATTTGAAGCTGGTTCGTAAATTCTCTTAACTTACAATAAATCCCAATCCTCCTGAAATGTCATGGATAATACAAGTTACAGTATCAGATAATTAAATAAACAACATTATTCTATTCTATTAAAGGATGTGGAAACGATAATATATGAGTATACAGGGTGTCTCAGTTTTAATCTATGAGACTTCGGGAACAGATAGGGAACAGATAGTATACTGTATAGAACAGATAGTATACTACGAAAAATAATGGTACTTTGGTACAGAGTGTTAATAGTTAAAAAAAATTTACTATGATCTTGCCTTGACTGGCTGTGCCATAACGATGTTGCCTTAACTTAATGCGGCTGCAAACTCTCCTACTTTGTAACTAGATTTGACCTTCAAAGAACCTTCAAGCTTGACCTGGAGGTCATCATCGTATGATTCCATCAAACTATAAAACTTTCAACCAGAATTCATCGTCGTAAGTGCTTTCCCCAAAAATATTGCAAAATCAAATAAAAGTTTGTACTCTCTCAGTACCTAGCTAAATAGAAATAAATTCGGTATGGACATTGTTAGACCCCTTACCTTTCTCTTAAATTTATTAATGTACTATAATTGTAGTTAAAATGTACAACATAACTAATATTTGTACTAAGCACTTAATTGATATTAAAATCACAAAATACCACCAAAGTTGATTAATTTTAGAACAAATTTTCTTGTTCCCAATTTTATGACCAAGCTGGGAAATTTACTACAGTTTATGTATTCCAAGTAGGTACTAGTATAACTGGCCAATTCTTGATCAATTTTCTGTTCCAAAAATTTCTAAATACAAAACAGGTTTAAATTCATTTATATGAGAACACGATTATTAGAATTTCATTACACATCTAACCCCCATAAGCTTATTCTCATCCCCATATCCCACAATTGCTTTTTCACACGTCTTTCTACAGTTGACAAGTGCACAAACTGCAATAATAAAACCAAACTGCGGTTTGATCCCCCTGCAAATATTGACCCATCTCCTTAATGCCGATTTGGCGTAAACAGGGAACTGTAACAGTTGTGTCGCACGTCAGATTTGCACGTGTCTCAGGGACTGGCTGGCCGGCTTGATGACGTTTTGATGGCAGGTTATTCCGACATAATTGGTGTCGGAACTGGTTATTACTTGGAATGGAAGGAATCATAGCGGAAATACACTTGCCTAGGTGGTCCGTGACAGCGGGAGGAGACGCCGTGGTGGCCGTGGTGCCCGTGGATGTTGTTAGACATCCTCAGCTGCAAAAAAAATATTATAATGAGCATTTAACATAATTTGTTTTTATTCCATATAGGGTGTAAAACGATTACTAGATGTAAAGGAAATCAAGGAAATTTCACTCAAATTGCACTCAATGTCTCAATTTCTGTCCATACCAGTGCAACAATTTTCTGTCTGTAATCATATGTATGTACAATGGCAATTTTTTTTCGAATTAAACTATGAAGGCGAAGGCAACGAAATTTAGTCACCTTTGAAATTATGTTACTTCCTTGTTACATTACTTATAATGATTTATTGAACAAAACTAGTGGATTTACCATAACATGTTGGGAATTACTGTAAAAAAGTTTTAACTTTATGAAATAAAACCTGAAGAACTAATACAAGGTGTTAATGAACTTATGTCAAAAATTTAAAGGGGTGAGAAAGAAGCAAAAACTGAGTTAATTGATGTCACAAACTTGTATCGGAAGTTTACAGTCATAGTAGTAAAAAAAGTTAATAAAAAATGTGTTTAAAACTATTTTGGAACTGCGGCGAGTACTTACAAAAAATTCTGACCTTTAGACTTCTTTTTATGGGGATATGTGAAAAGTGTTGTGTATTCCACGGAAGTTCGTGACATCGACCAACTGCTACATCGTATTGCCGAAGCTCGTAATACGATTCGAGAGAATATGGCAATGTTGCAACGCATGCGAGCGAATTGGATACGTCGCGCTGAAGCTTGTGTGCAACCAAATGGTGGATACATCGAACATCTTCTATGAACATCAGCAGTTCTCAAAAGGTGACTCCTTGCAATATTGAGGTAAGTCAGATTTTAAAATTACATTTTACTCAACACAAATCTGTGTATCTACCTACCTCATTTTGACATAACGACATGTGGCAAAAATATTTGACATAAGTTCATTAACACTCTGTATAGTATTGATATACCTATTATACATTGCTGATGTACAATCTAATCATCCATTCACTTAATCGGACTAAAAAATACTGGTATTTAATATGTATGTGCCGTCAATTTACTTGAATAATATTTGATGTTCCGCATACTCATTTTTGAAAATTGTAGAACGTATAGGAATAATTTAAAATGCAATGAAATGAATTAAAAAGTGTTATCCTTATTTGAAAACCTCCTAAATTGTACCGTAACATCGCTATTCCAGTCTTCATAATACGAAAAGCGTTAGAACAAAATCAAACCATGATTCGAAAGAGTAGTAAAAAGGCGAAAACAATTTATAACGAAAGTTATTTATAGTAGCTTCATGGTGAATCCTTATAATCCTTCAAAAACGCCGCCCGGCTCGAAAACAGTAAAAAAGCAGTAAGCGCCATGCCTGTTTATGTAAACCCCCTATTAAAATTGTCATTCGGGTCGTTCTCTCGGAGGAAGAGGGACCGGTAAAAAACATGATAAAGTGCCGACAGTCACATGTTTTCATGTGCCAATAGGATTACCTCATTGATACTGTGACAAGATCAGGATGATAAAAAATTCGAAATTTAATCCTTGTAAAACGTTACGAGGCAGTGTTATATCGATCTTTCAGAGGCTTCTTCGTAGTATATGAACCGTGTAACGTGAAAATTAGGGGCCGGAAATATTTCTTTTCGGCTCTACCTGGCTATTTTTAATGTTAAGTGCTCACGAAATGGACTGCTTTTACATAAATTTAGGTATAATAATAGTCCACTTGATTTTGAAGTTATAGATACCATAAATATCTAAATTTACCTCAGTAACCTTGTTTTGTTTTTTCCTAGAAGACCCTACACGTGCTTGACTAATAATATACGGCGTGTTTCTAAAACATGATGACAAATTGAAATAGCAGGTAGGAAATGTTATTTTAAGTAAAAAACATATGAACATGAATCCGAAAACAGATAGTAAAAATATTACAAGGTGAAAGAAGTATTTGCTTGTAGGTGTGTCACACTTGCCTACAATATGCTACAGTTCCCCCTCTACGGGAGGCGGTTAAAATAACGTGATTTAGGAGGGAATTGAGACCGGCTCAAAGCTGCTTATAGTTTCAGTGTTTCAGTTCGCGGTTAATGTACGCGTCACATAGTACGCGGGTAGTGTGTGATGTCAGTGTGAGGGATAGTACAAAGGCTTTAAGGATAAGGACAAGGCAGGTATTAATTTAAAGTAAATAAAAAACAACTTCCTTAAAACAAAACAAAGTAAGACTACATTTAACGTACCTAATTGAATACATACTTATTAAATTATCAAATACCTACATAGGTAGGTAATAATGAAACTATCGCACAATATTGTTTTATCTCTTGAAACACCTTTTTCAAGACATAATGACGTAAACTACTACTCTAAATAAATTAAAATCACTAGTCAAAGAATTTCTGAATTAAGAAACGAGGAAATATTTAAAAATACTTTTAATTATGCGAAAAATATTATTGGACTACTAAGTAAACTGGGCAAAAGTTGCTACGAATTATATTTCCCCTTAATGAAGTACCTACTTATTTTAGGAATTTGCGTACCTAATTTATTTTTTTTTGCTTTAATAGATCCCTCAAAATTTCCCGAATATGCAAACAAATTTCTCGAAAAATCGTTTGAATGTTTATTACAAATGTATCCAAACGTTTTTGAAATAGATAGGTTGAAAAACGAACTTAATATTTTGTACAGAGACGAACAATTTCGTTATTGCGAAGTTCAAACAACGATAGAAATATTATACAAGGAATTTAAAATGGTATTTTCAGAAACATACAAATTATTTTGCCCAGTTTTAACAATTCCTGCAACAAGCGCCTCGGTAAAAAGAAACTTTTTGTGTCTTAAGCGCATTAAGAGCGCTTAAACAACTCATCAGTGATGACGATAGAAAAAGAACTATTGCAAAGTCTTAGTCTCATTGGGTAAATATATCACTTTGTTTTTTTTCTGGTAATTTATTCTTATTTGTTATTTGAAAGCGGATTAATAAAATATCCAAATAATTGCGTATAATTTTTTATAAAATTCGAATGAAAATCCTGTTCGTGAACATCAGTTTTTCTATAATATTGTAAATTCAATGAAAAATTTCCAAACGCATTTAGTAATTTGACCTTAAAAATTTCAAAATTTTTGCCTGTTGCGCTTTTTTTCTTTCTTGCCCACCTAGTAAAAAAGCCAAGGGCTTCAGCTATTACAATGTCAAGAGCCACCACTGGATTGGATATGGAATATATTCTATAAGATAATTTTTTTTTTCAAAAGAGGATTTTAGAAAACAAATACAAAAAGAACTTTCCAAGAAAGTATTTATACTTTTCGCGAAGTTACATCTCCCAGTAGGTATATGTTGATGTTGCTAGATATAAAATAATAATGAAAAGTAGTTTTAATAAGAAGAATAAGAAGAACAATGGAAATATTATTGCCGCTATGTTCAAAATAAACATTTTTTGTTAATAAATTATGAAAATAACAAATTTATTGTCGTATTTAAATAAAAGGTAATTTATGTTTCAAAGTTAAATTGGAGTATTTGAGTTAGCTGAACCGCATTTAATTAAAAAAATAATAATTAATCAATGTAAAGGCTAATAAATTTTTCTTTTACCTAATGTAGCAACTGCTGAGAGTTACTAAATAATAAAAAAAAATAACAGGCAAATTAACTTTCAAATTTAATAAAGTATAAAATTTTTGTAAATTTGATCACACCAAATTTAAGAGAGTTTATTTTTGATTAATTGTATTCATTAATTTAGTTATTGTCATTAGTTGTCGTTAAGTTAGTAGTTGGCATAAAATGATGAGTTACACCAACTACGACTACATGACCATGATAATAGTCTGGAGTAGGGCGTATGTATTTAGGCAAATTTCCAAACAAGCAGACCCCTTCTGAAAATATCTTTTTCCGGGTTATTTAGTCAGAAAGAAAAACTGGAAATTTGCAATCAAAGGTCATGATGGCGGAAAAACAAATCGATACGGGGTAGATGTTCTTGATGAAGTAATGAAAAGGGTAACTAGTAGGTACACGACAAATTGCCCAGGAAGTTTTTATTTTTCAGAAGTTTTGTTTGGCACAAATTGAAGAAGATCAACGGGTTGTACTTACTCTTATCATTTCCAAATGATACAAGTATTCGCTGTCTTTACTGCAGCACTTTTGTAAGTGGCTGCTCAATGGTACGGAAGCAGCAGTAGGTTATTCAAGAAGCGTATTGGTAATAACTAATAATTGACGAATGCTATTTCAAGAGGGATGATAGTCTCAACTTCCATAATGCTCACACATGGACTGATGCAAATTATCATGCAAAGCACCCAAGTAACTTTCACCGACGTTTTAATTTCATTTATGGGCTGGAATTAATAAATGATTGCTTACGTTTTAGCTTTCCTGTGAAATATTATCTGGAGTGTTTGTTGATAACATTAGTGGAAATAAAAAGAGTGATAAATTGGAAGTGGTTATTTTAAATGAAGTAAAATGAAATGTACCTTTTTCCTTGGAAGCACTACAGTTTATTACAGGTAGGGATCAATTTTTTTTTAAATCCAACGGTTTCGACTTCCTGGGATTTTCAATGAGAATAACATTTAGCATTTCCACCGCCTGTTAATATACGAATGCAATATATTTTTACCTTAATTTATATAAATTATTAGACTAAGTTTCGTCATTTGCATCTAACGTCTTCAGGACTATTGGTGTACAAGTAGAAAAAATTAAAATATTTTAGAAAGCGTGATTTTTTTTAATTTCAACACCATGTGTCTCGAAAACAATTGATTTGTGGGTCCATGCTTATATAAACGCTGAAAGAATCATCCCTTATATGTAGCCACAAAATAATCCTTACTACGTTTCGTTTCGTGTATTATCTCTCTTAATTTTGTTTTTGTGTTAATTCAAAAATTTACTCATTCGTCGATGTCAAAAATTATATATGGACCCATTTTTTATACGCAAATATCTCAGTGGTCTAAATAATTTAAGTACATATGTAAGTAGTTCAGAAAACTATTATTCTATAAATGCTCTGGTAGCCATTACATAAAACCAAAAAACGAACGCGAAGCAAAACAACGCATGTTCACTGAATTGTAAAATAAGCACACTTGTTATCTGCAATGGTGCTATTAGCTCTGCTACTTGTCCATTTCCTTAAGAAGCGATTGCATTCCCACGATAAAATCGTACTGCATGACCGTGTAAAGTTGCTAAACGTTTTAGATGGACAATAAAAACGTTTTAGGGCACCGTCGACTTAAGTGAAATTTAAATCTCTTAATGACGCCTTCCGAGGGCTTTGCGCAAATCTCGAGACGAGCACAGGTGTTCGAGAAAGCGAACAAAAAGTTACTCAGAATTTTCGGATTTCTGACTGGCCGTTGCAGCCAGGTAAACACGCTTTTGTCCACTAAAGACATGTGCAGGATATGATAAAAAGCAAAACGGCAACAGAAAAAGGAAGATGAAAAAATTAAAATGACCTATGGAGCCATGTCCTAGCACATCTATTAAAATATAAAAACTCAAACTGAGTGAAGAGAAATTTGACAGAGCGAAAAAAATCTGAAATCAAGCAAAAAATTATTGGATTTCTAAGACGTTGCACATTTTTTTAGTTTCCCTTTCTAAGAAATTTCTGTTAAAATCTAATATTTTTTTATATCTCATACAGGATGGGCATTTTACTAGTAATAGAAAAATATATATTTCTATGTTACCAAAGTTTGCTGGATGTTAAGTTTGTTTTACAAACAAACAACAAACATAGCTGAATCCCCTAAGCCCATATTTCAACACCATTTTTTTTCCTACAAAATACGTCAGGGGACGACCTCTTCAGGGATAAAGTCCATCTGTAAAGTCCATCTAATATTTGTTGAAATAGAATTCCAAGAAAGGAATGAGCCAATAAAGTTCCGTTATCGGAACTACTGTAATAATTTACCGCATCCAATGTCTTTCTACCTCGGGTGTCAATGCGATTAGTTCCAAGAAAGTGACGCAGGGATCTCTTGGAATTCTATCTCAACCAACATTGTACGGACTGTATATACGGTAATAACTTTTAAGACATAAGGAATGATCCATAATCATCTCTTTATTGCCAGTTGCGTTTTTATGTAATTATATTTGAGTGGGACCTACAGGGTGTTAATTAAGTATACACACAAACTCCAAGAAATTACTCATAAAGACATATCCAAAGGATTCAAAATCGGTTTGTGGACGTGCTCTGTCGACCCAACAATTACGGTAAGTTTGATCCAAAAATTGACGTACAAATACTAAAGTGTAGTGGAGCACGGTCGTGCATGTACCACAAACGATTTCTTTGTTTTAGAGGAACTTTCTCTAAAAGTTCAAGTAGAACGTATACTAAAAGCTTTTTGTTACCCATTAAGTCTAGGTGGAAGAAAATGAGCCCCAATAAGGTGGTCACCGACATTCCAACCGAAATATTGATAGAAAACTGTTATTGGAAATGATTTTCTATTATGTCTAGTAGATTATCTTGGAATCATACGTAAAAATTCGTTAAAATGAAGCTTAATACCCAGGCCAGTTTCTCATGTAACTTTATACAAAATTTTCACAACAACCACCAATGGGCAATCCTCACGCGACAAGAGAAGTTAATTATCAACATCAAAATAAAAAATGTTTGAAAATGTCTACCATGCCTGAGATATAGAAACTGTCTGAAGCCTGTAGAATTTATTATTAAAAATGTGTAAATGTGATAAGTCAATTCTTTCAAAATTTTTACCCATTTCCATTATTTTTAAGTTTGCAAAGTTTTAGAAATTCTCTTGTATAATCGATTTTATCATTGCCCAGTTTATTTCTGGAGTATAGGAAAAATAATCTCTGTTTGACGTAATTTATACTAATTTATTTAAGGCCCTTAATTGACTTGATAGTGAAAAACTGTTGACCTAAAAATTTATAGTGAGTTATGATGACTGCGTTCATCTGTTAAAAAACTTAAAATGAACTGAAGAATGCTTTTCTGCAAATCGTTTAAATATGTCTAAATGTAAAGTAGTATGATACCCTCTGAAGACGGGACTTTTACTGGTTTAAAAGTAACTTTTGACAGCACCCTAACATTAAATGAACATATTAAAAAAACATAAAACACACCTCAGAAATGAGATAAACAATACCTCTACGAAAACTTTAAATTATTTTGTATGGCTTTATTGTTAGATTCAGTCTATACTTCCCTCGCACTGAAACCTTGAAATTACTTAAAATTGTGAATCACAAGGTGATTCAAAAATAGTGACCAAAACTGAAACCTCGTATTCTTTGGTGAATTTTAAGGGGAGACTTTCCTATAAAGTTTTTATGTAGGACGCTTCGTTAAAAGGCTGTAAAACTTTAAAAAATATTTTTAATTTTTTTAAATAATTTGAAAACTAGTAAGTGAAATAATTTAAATTGGGCACATGTAGGTACCTATGTTCTCCTATGTTATATTTTATATGTTATATTTTCGGATTCGTCTTTCAATTTTCTACAAATTACTACTCTCTTATGTTTATCGAAAATAGCCTGATTTCCAAGAAAAACTTAAAAATCGAACTGAAAACATTTTTACTTAAATGACATGACAAGCACTAATCATTCAGTTATTTATTCGAATAAAGAAATGAATAACATTAGTCACCATTTTAATGATTTTATTTGAGTAAATGTTCAAAATTAACACCATTTCGACGAACACAGGCCCGACATCTTTTTAGTAACGAAAATGTAATTTGTTCGAAATTTATTGTTGTTTGAATCTGATGAAAAGCATTATTTATTCTTTCTTCTAACACGGTCGATAGCCGCATGGTTTAAGGCGTCAGTACTTAAATCGATGTGTCGATCTACCCGGGTTTCGAATCCCGCGGCCGGTAGACCGTAGATTAGCTATGCTTGTACGGAGGATTGTCACCCTCTGTGCAGGTATGATGGGGTAGAAGAATGTTGGCTTGGGTCAATGTGATGTGATTGACACCGGTTGGTATTTGACCACGCCCCTAATTAATGAGGTTTTCCAGGTTTCCCTCATTCCTGCACTGAATGGTGGTTAGGGCCTACCAACATAAGTCGTTCCTGGGCGCAAATGCGGCCTGCGTAATAATAATATGCCGCCTCCTCTCCCGCACAAGTCTCCGACTTCTGGGCTAATTCTCATAGTTAGAATGAGGAGCAGAGCTATTATTATTATTCTAACTACTTAGAATATCAAAGTTGCTATCGCTGCCCACTATGTAATTTTAAAAAGAATTGTAATGGAATATCGAAGTGTGTTCTTGGTACGTTTTACTCGAAAATTAGTTTTTTTAAAAAAACGTAAGAGAGTAGTAATTTGTAGAAAATTGAAAAACGAATCCGAATATATCATAGTTGTTATCGTATGGCAGTGGCGTACTATTTTATTTAGAAAAATATCCCACCGATACCCTGTATCTCCGCCGCTGGAGCCTGTAAATTTTAGTAAAAGCCTTTAGATTTTAGACAATGTTTACATAAATACATGTGCCCAATTTCAAATTATTTCACTTACTAGTTTTTAAATTATTTAAAAAATTTAAAAACATTTTTGGAAGTTTAACACCAAAGAATACGAGGTTTCATTTTTGATCACCATTTGTGAATCACCCTATATGTTAGAATGTTTAACATCTATAGTTTGGAGACAATATTATAATGCCTTCGACACCTTTGGAACCTATACTATAGGTAGATAATTTTCTGAAGAATGATTTGTAAAACCACAAAAAGAACTTTCATGATAAATAAAAAAATATATGAAATAAAAAATTAAATGAGGCGTTATATTTATTTTTTTTTTTCGTATTCAACATACCTATACATACAACAGCTGGTTTTTTATTTTTATCAAAATTTTTATTTTTCATAAAGGTACATGGACTTTGAAATATAGGATACAAAGGATATTTATGTCAGAAATGAAAGAAAAAATGCCTATTAGTTGATTATAAAAAAAATATTTTGCACAAATAATATAATATGTAAAACCCTTTTTGAGATCTCAGAGTCGCGTCAGCAATCTTTCTTTATTTTAATGTTATATTTCGCAAATTCCATTTTAATAGTTTGTCCTGAAAAACGACATGGGTCCCGTGCTTCATTATCAAAATATAACCATTTTAATTTTCACTAGCCGCCACTGACTGGCCTTTTTCCAAATAAGGCTAATATATATTAAATTCCAGCTAGATATTTTTAATACACCTGCATACATAAAACAAGCAATTTTAAATTAGTTCCGATTTGGTAAGTCGTAGCGTTTATGTGTATTTTCTTTGTTCACCTCATCTGGTAATTAATTTTAACACTGTTGGATGTTGTAAAATAAAATAAAAATAATCATTATTCATCAGTTAGTTTCGTTTACTTAGGAATCATAGTCCTCTTATTTACGGCTTTGTAGTTATCTAGAAATTTTAAGTATAGCCATTTTAAGGGTATAGTATGCCCATATAATGAGCCAATGCCCACCATAGGGCACAATATTTTTTAAACGTCGATAAATCTATTAGGATACCTATTTTTAGGAAAATTACATTAGAATATTGTTATATAGTAATAACAGTTTTTATTAAAAAATATATCCTGAAAATTTTATGAAACTTTTGTAACAAAATATTGATACGTTTTCTTAACAACACCCATATTTACGCACCACGCACAATTAATTCACCTTTTACTATTCTTTGTCCGCATAAACTTTCACATTTTCCATTCAACGCGGACATCCATCCACTCAATCAATAACTAACAACCGGGTTCATTACGAGACGAGCGTTTAGAAATAGCGCTAAAAGAATGCATATCGAAATCACGTCGATAACAATGACAATATGCATAACAGAGTCCTGACAGTTTTTTTTTGTGCGGGGACGGAGAGCCCCGCTTTCTATAACGAGCGACGAGGGTGGCAAATCAGGGGGCGCGACCCTCGCAAATTAAAGGGCGACCTCTCGCTGCATTAAAGCTACCGGCCGTCGCGGGACGGCAGATCTCTCTCGCACCCTCTTCGCGCCTTGCTCTCTCCCGTCGTCCTGTTTGCAGGAACGCAAGGATGGAAAGGGCGGATTGATGAAAAAGGGAGTTAGACACATCCCAGTAATCCTCATTTGGTTTAGCGACAACTATCTTTTTACTTTACTAGTATTATACTAAAAATGTAAATCTTTGTTTTCTTTAATTCGGGTATTTTTGCACTTATGAAAAAAATTTAATAAACCCTTGCGTCAAGAGGATCAGTGAAAGGTTACATTATGAAACTACATGTGCCTCACCAAAAATCTGACAGTCAAAAAAAAAAAGGTATTTATTTGTGCCGTAGTTTTTGTTCTTTATTTTTCGAGTATTTTGCCGGCTGTGAAAAAATTTAAATTATTGAAAAAATCCTTGCGCGAAAGGGATTAATCAAGGGTTATATTTATAAAAACAGTTTAAAACCAGCCGAACTAAAAAGTCTTACACTGAAAAAACAGACAAATATAAAATATAGTACAAAATACGCATGATTTTGTATCGCGCACTTTAAAAAGTTGTTGGCGTTTCGAAAATCTATTTGCTTTCATTTGACAAATTTAAACTGTCAAAGCAATTAAAACGAAAAGTCAAGAAAAGTTCAGAAGACCGCAATTATTTTATTAGACATTGAAATATATATTAGTCCAATTAAATGGTCCTTTAAATCGCAATTTTAGTCAACTTGCCTGAATTTTTGATATAAGTTACTTTGAGGTATATAATAACAATAAGTGACAGTAATTTTTTTTTCAACCCCCGGCTAGGGGTGAAAAAAGACAAAACAAAGGGGTTTTTCAAGATAACTCAAAAGTACTAAGAACTAAAAAAAAGTTTCTTATAAAAGTTGTAGAACATAAAATTCTACATAAAAATGGTGAATTGACTTTTTCTTGTACTATTAAAATTAACAGAGTTAAGGGATGATTTCAGAAATTTAAAAAATCATAAGCAGAAAAATGAACGAATTTTATAATTTTTTCAATCTACTCTAAAAAATGTAAAGTATCTTTTCAGAGAAACAGATATATTTTTTAATTTTTAATAAAAAAGTTATAACAATTTCGTCAATTTCACAAACGAACGTGATTTGTCATAAAACAAAATTTCGAAAGCAACTTTTCATTATTTTAAATAATCAATTGAATGGCATAGGAAAAGTATTGTTTTAGTGTCGAATCATGAAAATTAATTATTAAAAAATTTAAATGAAATTCATTCATTTTTCTGCTTGTTATAATTTTTTTTAATTTCTGAAATCATCCCTTAACTTCTAGCCACCCTAACTCTATTAAGTTTAATAATACATACAAGAAAAAGTCAAAAGACCATTGTTATGTAGAATTTTATGCTCTACAACTTTTATAAGAAATATTTTTTCTAGCTCTACCCCTTTTGAGTTATCTTGAAACCCCCCTTTATTTTATCTTTTTTGACCCCTTGCTGGGGATTGAAAAAAAATACTGTCACTTATTTTTATTATATACCTCAAACTAACTTATATCAAAAATTCAGGCAAGTTAACCAAATTGTGATTTAAAGGCCCATTTATTACTTCGTGAAGTTGGATCTTTGTTAGCTACAAAAATATTAAAAGGATAATGATCATGCATAAAATAAACATTATATGATATTTTAGGTATAGAAGCATACAAATAAACTAAATTTTAACTACCTATCAAATTATTTAGAAAAAAAATGTCATTCCTAGTTTAGCATTTTGACGGAAAAATTAATTTAATCAATTTTAATTTTTTTTCAGAGGTAACAATATACCCAAATAAACAAAAAAACTAAGATTATATATCAAATAACTGGCTTTAGACAGTATCAGTGCATCTTCTCTTTACATATGATTAAAACAAACTGTCTATTTTGAGTAAATTTAAACTTTTTGTAGAACAAATTTTTAATAATTAATAGTTTAACCAGTAAGTTACAACTCTTGCATTTTTTTAATTACCGTAAAAATATGCTCTATTTAATGTAAAAAGAGCGAATTCCCGAGCAGCTTTTGCTCGACCCTGGGACAATTTGTTTATAACGCTGTTTTGCATGTCCAACTTTTTAAAATCAAACTTTTCAAAATCATAGCATAATTTTTATATATATATTTAATATAACCTCAAGATGATTGTAAAAACCTGGGTGTATAAACGTTAACTTAAGATTTCAGAGTCATGTTATCTATTTGGTTAAAAAGTCTTTTGGGAAATTGAAGTTATTTTATATGTATAAAGATTCTTTTTGCAAAGAAATTAAATAAAAATTATGTGGAACTTGGTTATGTCGTCATTAACTTATTGTGTTACCATATATTGCCTTGCTTGTTACAATCTGACAAATATACTCTGCAAAAAGTACAAAACAGTTGTTTAAGGTATCCATTTGGTTTGAAAAAAATCGACCATGTAACATCATGTTATCAAGAGTCTCAACGGCTCAAATTAAGCGAACAGTATGATCTACGTTTATCCTCCCGTGACATATTTTTTAAAAACTCTCACACTGCATCTTGAAACCGGACCTACGCTTATGGCGTCTTTTTTTCTTATTTTAATGAGTAGTATGTGGCTAACATTTTTTACCCTTTTTTCATCTCCTTGTATGCCACTGATTATATAAATAATCATGTCACAAATTCGTCTGTAATCATCACAATGATCTTAATTTTATATTGTTCTAAAATAGCAATAAAAATAAAATTTACCCTTTTAGAAGATCAAACACACGCTACTTTACTAGTTTATTCAGATTGTTCTTGAATCCACTTGAATATTAATGAATCCCTTTTAAACCTAAAAATAATCGTACAGACGTACGAATTTATGAAAAGACCTCAAAATTACCTGTGAAACATACAGAGCAAACAACATTAACGTCAGCCTTATATCCAATTCTGACGCTAAGCTTATTATTCGTACATCCAGGTCGAGCATATGCTGAACAGAGTGAAATATTGTAACAAAAACGTGGCTAAACTTGAATCGCCGCGGGTGGCATCGTAAACACAAATATGGGCCCCCTTTTTTGATTTTTCACTTCGGCACCTTTTCAGATGTCAATAAGGGCCCCCGTCGGCTCCGATATTGTTGAGCGGAACGGGAAGGGGGGCGACACCCCGCGGAGCCCCCCATGGGGCGTCTAATAAGGGCGTAAAATCTGCAACTACTCGGAGGAATTTAATTTTGAAGGGCTTTTCATATTACGATGAGATTTACTCTTTTATTGAAGTTAGACGATTGTTTAGAATGTGAGAAAGTTTTAACATTGTTACTTTTTATGTTATAACATGAATAACAATATTAAAACAAGTGAATAAATGTATATCCTCTCATCCTAACGATGTTCAGTAGTTTTAATACAAATTTTAATAATAAACTAAAGTAAGTAGCTCAATTAAGACCTATGATGTTAATAGAGGCTTACTAATTTTGAAAATGGAGACTCTTGTTAAATTTTGGTGTATAACTTGTTCGTATTCTAGATATTTCCTCTTAAATCTTTCATTTGCATAAATGTACCTATCTATTAATATTAGTCCTTAAAGTAGAAGAGGTGCACAGAGTGATATTGATTATTTCGTCAAATAAAATGCTCGCAATCTATTCCTGTAGAAACAGGTGTAGAGTCCCACCCCATCCACAGCGTCCGAAAATCAAATTAGTCGCAATATTGAAATCCTACAACAAAAGATGGACAATTTAAGAAGTTTAAACTACAGGGGATGTTTTATTGCATTCGTAGATATTTTGATTTCAATTAAATTGGTTTATTGAATCAGCCCCCTAGGAATGCTATTATCAGCCCCCGGCCTGCAGTAAAACACGGAAGGGTAGCGCAACCCTTACAAAATCCCTCTGCAGAATACGGTTCAGTCTCATAATGTAAAACTGGAGAGAATTTAAATCAGTTCTGGTGCAAAATTGATGGCGTTTCCTTTGTTTCACCTGCTCTTATTTCCAATAGTTTTATATGACACATATTTACATAAAGAATTTAATTTCCAATAATTTTTTCATTTTAGGATTACGTCATTTCATTTTACACTAAACCGTCGTCAAATCAAGTAAAGATGGTCAGTAGCGGTTAAAACAGGGTGTCAATTGAATTGGCATTACCACCAAGTCATGTGAAAAGTTATAACTACCTTAGTATTTTTCAGTATATATTTAAATAAATAAAAAAAATATTTAATTCTTGTTAGGTGAAAATTATTGCATTTACAGCAGGTCAGTAAATTTTAGGTACGTCAGTTATTTAAATTTTTCTTGTTCTCTTGCAAATGAATTAGATTAAATAAGATGATATCTGTAGTGTTAACTGTAACATGCGTATTGCAGAAAATTGTTACAACCTTTTATAGTGTCGATTGTAACATATTACAACATCTAAAGGCGGATATCAACTTGTGGCAATGCTCCGTAACGTAACAACGAACATGTTACGGCCTGTTGCAAAAGGTGACACGGTTCGCTGCGAAAGTATGTGTGGTTTTGGTCGTATCATTCATTCCGTAACGTAACAAAATAAGGTTACGAGACGACACAGGAACATAAACTCGCAGTATGAACCTGACTGCAATAATGGATTCGTCACTGCAATTGCAGTTAGCAGCAGCGTCATATATTTTTATTCATCATACAATTTTGAAGAATAAGAAACGGAAATCTCCGGAAATCTTTTCTTTACTCCACTCCATGGCACAAACACAGAAAAACACACTCTTCCTAGTCACTGCAGAAAACAGACTGACCCCAGACCATATACAAAAGACTGACGAAACAAAAAATAAGACAAAATCACATGTGCAATAGGCAACGTTACGGCCAAAAGGGTAACCCCGTCTCAACATGTGGCAGAAAGTACTGTTGCATCCCTTTGATGCGACGACTAAAAACCGACAACTGATGGTTCGTCCCGGATTAGTTACGCGTGTCAAATTTGTTACACGTACCATGCAACAATTTTCCGTCTCCACTAGCTGTAACGTAACATGTTCGGTGTTACGTTACGGGACATTTGACACAAATGGATACCCGTCTTTATGTGACTGATTTTCTTCATTATTTATGTTGTTGTCAACTGGAATTATTGAATTACTACGTAAGGATCGAGTTAAAATGCAATTCTCCAATACATTGTGTAAAAAGCCAGCAATCGGAATTATCAATAACATCAGCTTTATTAAACAACTGAAAACAGATAGAACACTCATCACTGGCTAAAACGTATACTTCGGCAATGAACAAGAAAAACAACTTGGCAAATATGTTCAGCATTATAACTATTTTATTTGTACTAACTGCAATTCTGGTCTTCTCAAAAAAATTATTGAGATTTATTTTTAAGTAAGATTTTTAATACACTCTTTTATATACTTCAAGAATTAGATTTTTTCCCACATTTGTATGTTCTATTTTATGTTGGAAATTTATATTGCAAATATTTTTGTTGATTTTTTACTGATTTTACTCCTACAGCATATAGTTTCTTTAGAGTTAGTATCGTTGTTTTTTTAAATAAAAACATAATTTAAAAATAGGGCATTATTACATACTTTTTACAACTGTTACAACTGCATCTCGATGCGTTACAATTGTCACTGTGGCTTGTAACTTGTAACAAATTATCCTATTTATTAACTATTTAGGAGAAATATTGTTCATTTAATTATTTAAAGATTTAAAGAAAAATGCTTTACGCACCAAAATATTTGTTGTAATTTTTGTTACAATTGACCAGTTTCTACTAAGTGAATTACTGAATTTTTAACTAAATGAAAGTTGAACTATTCTGTCTGTGGGCATTTTTAGCATACAAAAATATCATCGTATATCATTCACTTGTGCCTTAATAGCACTTAACTTCCTAGCGAAGGCAGTAATGTATAGGGCCTACATCTCTATTGTGTGCCGGCTGACCGGTGCAAAAGGCCTTTTGTGTAGTTGTTTGCCTAAACAGGATGCTGAATCGCTGCAAATAACAGTAATAACATAATGCGGAGATCGACAGATGATTTATTAAAAGCAGGGCGATCGGAATCACCTACAGGGCCATTCACGGTGAAGAGGCATGCTAGATTGCATATAATATTTGGACATTCGGGGGAAATTTATGATTTCCGTAAGCAGTGATGTGTTAATTTATGAAAATGGTTGAGAATCGTTCGACAGGGGTATTTTTTGTTCGACGAATGAGCGGTGGAAGCGATCCATCACTTTTAAGATCGTGATTTTTTACAAATAAAATGACAATGACTGAAAATGAAAGAAAAGAATCACCTGTTGGCAATTTAATTCGTTTATAACTATATGTACTAAAACTGATTAATAACAATAAAATATAATATCGATTTATTTTTATTCTTGTTCAAATTTTATCTGCCAGTTTGTGACATTTTCCATCATATGCGTTTGAATGTGATTTCCATTGCTAGGTCCAGACAAATTCAACCTTGCTAAGTAACTATAAAGGACTATCTCTGCTGAATATTTTGTTAAGTGTGGTAATTATAGCTAACTAAATGGATGATTAGATTGTACATAAACAATACACAACAGGTATATTCACAATCTATTTGTTTAATCAGTTTGTATTTTGTAAAAGCTAATCTTTTGTATAATTTTTCCTTAACTTATCAAATAAGGAAGCTATCGGATAATACAGAAAAATTCAAATATTCTTTATTTTTACGAATATTTTAAATCTATAAAATTTTGTCAAAGAATTTCAATATGGACTCAGATTTTTGGTTCAACGTTGTGGTTACCAGAAACCCATCTCTATGTCCTTTAGAACTTTCCTATTTCACAAAAATATCCTAAAGTGTATACGATGCTTCTGTTTTTGTTAAAAATATGATTTCGAGAACCAAATTTTCACCAAAATCATTCGTAGAAATTGATGCCAATAGAATCGATTCAATTTTTTTTCCAAAAGATTGGAGAAAATTTTCAAAAGACAAAAACAAATTGAACTTAGATTTGTCGATGTAATTTGATATCTGCGTTGACATTTCATTGAGATTAAAACAAGTGTATGTAATTTAACATTTAAGTTACTGGCCACTATTAACTGTTGATGGCAGTGCCATTATAGCAATATAAAACAACATCATTCCCCTCCATTAATATTGTTTTGAGAAATTTTGAGGAAACGTGATAAATAAAGAAAATATTCCGCTACTTTATTTTACTGTTTATATAAAGTTAATTTACGAAAATGGCTGTATTATTAATTACTACAGGAAAATTGTAGTATTTTATTAATAGATTTCTACTATTGTATAAATTAGCTCAAGACTATCCTCACATTTACTTACTTTCTGGAAAAATATGTCTCAAAACTTCCTGGGCTTGCAAAGTGTTGGTTAACTCAAAAAACATTACTGTAAGTATAGAGCACCATTTTCGAAACACTTTATGCAACATTCAATGATATGCTGACATCGAATATAATTTGTAAAACAACTTCTGCCTCTTTCTTATCCTTAGCCCTTTCCAATTGTCACAAACCTGCCTTGCTACGTAAAAAGGCTTATTATACAGGAGATTTTAATCATTGCGAGATCACGCATTGAGGATTATTCATTAAATCCCTATCGCTGTACGCATCATAATGATCCGACGAGCACCCCTCGCAGCATAAGTTCACTTGATCCATGTTAATGAATAACAAACAAGTGAAGAGTCTTGTACTCCATTGTCTAAGCTGTCACGTCGCATATCGGAGTTCTATAGCGTAAATACTCATATTAGGGCAATGCGCAGAGAATGGATTAATAGAAAATTGATAAGAAAGAATTTTTTTACATATCGGTTAACTATTTTAGTGAGTATAACTGATGTAAATTATGTGTCATCTTTAACTAAAGAAGGAAGGTCAAAAAAGCATAAAATATGTGCAATTTATACAGGTTAATCCTTAAGTACATTTATAGAGGGTGAGTTATAATGTTGTTATTTTTTATTTTTTCACCGCGCACTCGGAAGGCCTAATAAAGTCTGAAAATCGAAATTTTCTCGACCTTTTAAAGTATAAGCAAATTACCCCTAACTCCCGCTAATTCGGCGCCCTCACATTTTCTGACCAGAACGTGCCAGCGGACCACAAAGCGTTCAAACATTGAAGCGAAATAACGTTGCCACACCAGAACTACATAAATAAAAATAAAATATTCAAATCTACCACCGTTGATCGCATCTTCCGCATCGTTTTCCGGCAAATTTAAAGATCTCGTCATACATATGGAAACGGATATGTAGAAAGTATGCAGAATTAAATACAACCCGCAGTTTATTTCGGACTGTTTCGCGTGTCGGTCGTAATGGCTAATTTTGCGGATTTTGAACATACGGAAATGGTGACTTTATCTGGAGAATGTTTAGGAAATGCGAATGCCGCAGCAGCAGAATATCGGAGGCGTTTCCCTAGACAACATTTTCCAAGTCCGCGAACCTTTGTGCGAGTTTTTCAACGTCTTCGCGATACCGGGTCTTTGCTACCGCAACAAGAACCTGCAGGGCATCGGGAAAATGACTTGAATGTGATAGATGATGTTTTAAATTTAGTCTGGATAAAAAACTTCAGTTTCTAAAATAGTCAATATAACCGTTTATTTATGATGTCTAATATTAGGAAAATGTTAAAATTTGGCAACGTCGCTTCAGGCCAACATCGAGTTGACTTGGGAGCCGTGATGTATCAATGCCGCCAGCGATATCTTCCCTTAAAATTAATGACATTATGATTGAATCGCCCTGTATAATAAAAGAGATCTTTAGATTGTTTTGAAGACAAAAAACTCCTATGACCTGGTATCTCAAACACCTTTGTTTTCAATATGAAGGATGTTACAATTTTTGTAAACTCATGCAAAAATCTTGAAAGATGTTTCACTTAGATTAAAAATCTTGGGCTGGTATCAACTAAATAAAGGTTGAAGTGTATTGAATTTTTATACAATTATACCAGCCAGTGACGGAGATACTGGGGAATGCCCTATAATTTCATATTACGAAGTTAAATCAGTTCATTTGATTCGTAATTGTATTTCAAAGAGAAAATAATCACTATTTTATTTGAAAAACAATATATTTTCGAGTTACATTTAAACGAAAAATGGTGGTTCTATAAATGAATTTATAGGAATTTTTCGTAGCAAATACAATTTTTAATACAATGTAATCTTTAGGGATTCAAAAACCAGGGAATACCTTTCTAGATCACATAATTTTCTAACTTGATAATACATATTATACTGAAAATTGCATTTGAAGATAATTCTTTTATGAAATGACCAGTTTTAGATTTATTTTGATTATCTGTTTTTTCTTACGAATGGTCAAAAACGATTAACTTTAAAGCATGAGATATCTAATTCAAAGTTAAGAATTAAAAATCGATTTCAAGGGTAACAATTCTGTTAAAAGGAAAAAACAACACTTTATTACCTAAGGCAGGGGTTCCCAATCTTTTTTATACTACAACTTCTTTTACAGTATGTAATTTTTTTGCGACGCCCTTCTAAGTTTATAAAATTCATCAATAATTGATTTTAATCGACGAAAACAAAAGATGACAACAATAAACGACTCGATAAACGAATGAAAGATTGGACAAACAGAAGAGCGAGGGGGATGATAAGATATTCACTCAACACTCAATACATAAGCGACCTGTGCATATCGTCTGTCTCATGACGCCAGGATAAGCGGTACGACGTTCTTGGGTAGCGGTGCGACGCCCCAGGGCGTCGCGACACACAGTCTGGGAACCCCTGACCTAAGGTCAAGAACTGCATATTTTTGACAACATTAAAGGACAATCGGTCTCATTAAAATCACTATCAATGGAATAAAAATGTATGCAATGACACAAAAGCAAAAATAACGCTATGGATGGACCAATATGACTACTATGGTTCATCCACCGCCGCTGTCCGTTACTACACAGGCGCTTGCGCAATAAAATACATGTGGATTAAAGGTTGTGGGTATCAACCGGAAGATGTTTAAATACATTTCAAATATCTTCCAGAGCTCAGCTTAGATTGACATTTTTCAAAAACTTTAACATCTTGAAACGGTACAAGTTAATGAAATTTTTTATTTTTTTTTAACTTCCTTTATTATCGGAATTATCATCGATAATTAAGCACACCATCTTATAGATATATTCAATTAGGAATCTTGATTTGGATTTCAGTAGGTAACAGCACTTTTTAATACATAATCCCTTCATTGCACGGCGTATAAGGAAATTATCCCTAGCATAAGAATATAAATCATGTGACCCGTATAAAGTCTCGAATCGTCCCCACAGGTGCATAATGCATTAGTAAATCCGATTAAAGACGCATAATAGCATACTGTCGACTGGGATCTATCTGTAATGCACCCTGAGGGATATCAAAATCTGCGTGGGAGACGACAAGATGAATAAACAGCTTCCGTACGCTCCAATTTTACGCCGAAGGGCACAAACTGGTGTGTTTAAATGTGAAATTCATCGGTCTGACGCTCACGCGGCTTACGGATTATTGTGTTTGTGCACCGGCGTCAGTAGTCCATAAAAATACTTTGGAAGTACTAAAAATGTATACATTTGATTGTTTCACGTCATAAATTCAACTTGGACATTTTTACTGCTATTATCTTGTCTTGGTTTTGACGAAGTTAAACCTGGAATACGTTCATGGATATAAACAATAATGGAGGACGGAATGAACATATAAATTCGAACAAACTTCAGGTTTTCACTTATACATAGGTACAAGTAAAAGATTTCTTTCTAGTGTTATTAATTGTAATATTTCCATTATTTCATTTTGATCCATTCCATTCATATCCCAAGGAAAACGCAGAATTGGTAATTCAGGCAATTGATTTTCAGCCAAGATTTTGCCATACAAAACCATTAAATTTACTTTCTACACCTCTTAACTTAGAAATTTACTACTTGAACTATGTTTAACCAAATGTCATAAATCTCATTCAAAAAGCTTCGTTATAAACGTTTCGCTAACAAATTGTGCAAATATAAATATTTATTCACCATTTTCCGGTTGTGTAAGTGGAATGTTTGCAATTTTTCCGCAACTTTATGTATTTGGTATTCCCAGCCTTCTATTATGTTTTGAGAGATTTATGTGCCATTTTGCTAATCGATTTACAGTAATTTACGTCGTCACAGGACACAGAGAAGTATTACATAAAGCATATTGACTTACTATATAATTTTTTAGGTTTTTTTCAAGGTTATCTATAAATGTGTTCAATACAAATCACAAATAAAAACTAATATATTATCTTTAAAATAAATTAATATTGAATAATGCTCAGTACGTAATTGTAAAAATTCCAAAACATATAGATATGGAAATTAACCGAACAGCACAACATTTGAAGCGTACTGAGATGCTGATTATATATGGTGTCCCAAAAGTAACACAGAATTTGAATTGTGCGCCATTTTCATTCTGAACAGTTGGCAGCATTGTCCAAGCCACATGTTGCAGTAAACAGGTGCGGTTAGACATAATGGAGCGTTATACTACGGATGAGCGAGTGAAGATTATGAATATTCTTTACAAGTACGGAGAGTGTGTAGCTGAGACTGTGCACAAATTACATGGAATTTTCGATAGAAGGAAAGACCCGAATGAAACAACTGTGAAAAGATTAGTTGCCAAATATGAACAAATAGGTTCGATCGCAGACAATAAAAAAACAGGCCGGTCTCGTACTAGACGTTCAGCCGAAATTATTGCTATGGTGAGTGATAGTGGGGCGGAAATTTCCGTAATCTCAGTGCGCCATCGGTCACTGCTATGAAACACTTCAGAAAGCACAATGCAGCAGATTTAAAAAAAAACTGCATCTGCATCCATTTAAGATTCAGCTACGACCATTTAATGTACCGGATATTCATTGATATTTGAAAATCAACAAGTGGACTATTGATCTGTTTGTGGCCTTTTAGATTTCCGATATCCTCTTCTATATTTAATGGCAATGTCTACCCTTTCAGAACATTGTCAACTTTTTAATTAATAAAATATTTTTTCCTCATGAAATCCTGCGTTTGTCTTGGGAATATTACGTTTTACACTGTATCTAAGCATTTTCTTATGCAAATTTTAACTATGTCTGTTCATGAACTATAATCTAGGTATAGTAGGATCATATTCGATGCAAAGTAATAAATCATTGCCTGTCAAGGGAATCAGTGCAACACGTTTTAGGGGGTTTTGGAAATTGAATAATTTCTTTATGCATTATGGATTAATGAAGGAGACGTTAAGAAACCTAAAAAATGGAGTGGATAGAAGAAATTAATATTAAATGAAGATGAGAAAAATGCAGTTCGGCGTACAGTATATAAATCATAGAATTTATATTTTGTTTATAATTTGTTAGTATTTCTTGTTTGATAGAAAAATAACTTATTTTGTTGAGATTGATAGAGAATTATTGTTAGTGTTTTCATTTGATAGAATCATATCATAGGATTTATATTTTGTTTTCATTCTGTAAATATTTATATTATATCTGTTATACAAGGTTTTTGCTTTGAAACTTCGTTCTCCTTGTAAAAAAAAGAATCGTAATGGGGTGCGATGAAGGGATCAGTTCACGTCTGGAACCCTGTTCCTACAAAAATCCCTTTATTCTCATACACTATTTGTTTTAAATGTAATTTATTATAAATCCAATTCGTTATTTAAATTCCACATATGTACTACATTTCACCTCTGTACGCGCCACTGTTTATTGTTCCCTGCTTTACGATCAAGCTCGCCAGGTTAGTATTTGACGTATAACCGACCACTTCGTACACTCGATGCACCTGGCCGACTACAGCTAGTATCAGAACACAGTATGCAGCGGTATTTCAGATTTTACATTCAATTTCATTTTAAATTTGAAATGGTTCATCTTACGCCTCCTAAAAATTATGACACGATTTTCCTTTGATAAAAGGCCGACAATTTTTTGCTCTACTTTGCATCGAATACGATCCTACTTATAGGTATCTCTAGGTACTGTTTCCGACGATAATGAAATATAGTTGTAGACTGTATCCATACAACAATGACTTATCTTTTAAGACATGCATTTTTATTGTCTAAAATATCTACTTAGAGAAGTCCTATGAATTAATGACTGCAATAAAGTGTATTAATTTTTGAAAAAAAAATCATATTATATCACATATAAATTATATTTTAAATAATATTCTAAGTGCAACAATTCTACGCCAAGAGTTTTCTAGACACTTTGATTAAAATAAATTATTTGTAAAAAAAATATGTGCAATTTTAAATAATGTGTTGAAGTTCATGATGACGGTAAGGCAAGTTTTAAAAAGAAATATATTGAGCAGTCTGTTTTCTCAACAAAGTAAAAGAGATCTTCTATCCTTATCTTAAAAAACAGATAATAAAAGTGAAAGTAATGTTATGATTTCCAAAATAGCTAGTGGTGTTCCTAATGACAATTATCCCCCGCATCACCGCCACTGATTTTACGTATTTATATTAAAAATCAACGAATTTTTACCATTAGTATTATGCTCATCATTAACTCAAATTTCATTATTATACAGGGAGTAAGAAATTTGACCGCCATTACTTCGGTATGAGAGTAATCATAAATGAACAAAAAAGTTGTATATTACAGAAGCGTAAGATTAACAGTTTTCAAAATACAGCGAGTATTAATATTGGGAAGTTTCATCACAACCTGACAACAGCGCTTGACCTGCTGATGCACACCACGTGTACACGCGACTACGGAAAAAATGTAAACAACACTATTATTGTGAAACATTTAGTAAGTTTCAAAACAATTGTTTTCCACTTCTTAAATAAATAAAATAAAATTTATCGATTTTGTAGTACGAAGATAGTGTTGTGCTTAAATTTTAGCTCGAATTTTAGTAATTTATGAATCTCTTAAAACCGGAACTTAATTTTTAATCAAATTACGTATTTGAAAAATATGTAATTAAAGTACCCAAAGATTCACGTCGTTCAAATAATCATACGTATTAAAAATAATTCAGGTACTTACCAAAAAACAAAGTTCAAAAATGTGATAAACATTGTATTTTATGGCAGTTATGTCAATATTTCTTAATTATTCGAACTTTTGTACATCATTTTGGAGATTTTGATAATTTTTTTCTCGGAAATGGTTGAGTTTAGGAACCATGTCATATAAGGTTTTTTTGTTTATTTTAATATATTCTATCGTCTGTTAAAATTAGGGCAGTCAATCTTCTAACACCCTGTATTTCAGTTAGCTTCACAGGTATTTAAGAAAATGAACGAAACTTTTCCAGGCATCACGTAACTTTTTTCTTATTTTGTCTTTTTGAATTCAAATCTTAATTTTCCTGAACCACTATGTACAAGCTATATATATATAAAAAATAAAACAACTCAAAATAAAACAAAAACTGTCACATAAAATCGTTTATTGTACCTATTACGCCTATTTACAACCATATTGCAAATTCGTTATATAACATTTAACAAGTTTCAAGTATTTACATAATCATAAAAACCAAATTACAAAAAAAAAAACAAAAATATTTACAAAACTCATCATATAATATAAAACAAAATAACCTATGCATCAAAATACCTTACATTTTACTTGTTTGAGATTTGTCATAGATTACGGAATTTACATACATAATTATTATAAATAATCTTTTTATACAGTTTTTTGTCAAATTAAAAGAATATTTGAAGTCTTAAAAATAATTGTGGGGTAATTGCTATCCCACATAACATTTCAGTTATGAAATAAATTCAGAAGTTTCTTTTTGGACTTAAAAGTGCTTTTAGAATTATTAACTGCTATATTTAAACCTCTGTATATACCTTTATCAAAAGGTAGATTTATTTGGTAACGTTTAAAATAAGTTTCAGTAAAGAACTGAGTATTTTTTATATCGTGATTATAATATACCTGTGTCAAAATCGTCAAAGGTTTGACAACACATCTACAATTTTTTTATTCGAGACATTTTTCACGAGTTCCGAAAAAAACAAAGAAAAATTAACTAAATCAGTGAGTAAGTAGTAGGTATATAGTGGATTTTCTGAACGAATTAAAATTTAAGAAATGTTTCGTTTCTTTGTTGAACATCTTCAGGACTAACTAGAGTTCTAGAGTTCTTTACTCCAGATGCAAGTAGTTTATAAATGTTAAATATTATTTTTTTAATATTTGTAACTTAAGAGTTCTAAAGGTGTTCAATAAAAAGAAGAAACATAGAACAGACAGAAAATTGTTATTTTTTAAATATTCCTTGGCCAAAAATCCTACCAGTGACGTAAGCTATAATAGTAATTTCTATCTGTTTTCCGGCTTAGAACACTGTTTAATGGGAGATTACTCAGACATAGTAAACTCTTAGAGTTACAGGGTGCTCAAATAAATTGCGCAATATTTTGCTGAAACTATTTCTTAAATTATATCTAGAACATTCAAGTAATTCTGTGGAGATATAATAAATAAATGAGGAAACGGATTTTGGGCTGTAATTTGTTTGTCCTATTGATTACTACTGTGAGATTTTCTATATAATTCATTGTTTTCTAGATATGATAACCATTTTTTTCTTGTGGATGCCATATTGTTCTCTCATGTGATTAAACAAAGAAATAAATTAATTGTCCAACAATATGTCATGAAATGTCATGTTCAGAGACTATCAGATTGTTATTTTGATCTTAATTTATAATAGGCCGATAACATACCACTGGGTTCATAACTTTTTTCATTATTTAATCATAAAAATAACCCTTGATGTGTCCCTAAGAAAAGAAAGTTGTCTATCGCATCTCAAAACACAGACAAATAGAAAAAATCTCTCAAGTGTAGTGCAAGATAAAAAATATGTCAGATTTAATTTCAGGAAAAGTTTCGACAAATTACTGTGCAATTTCGTTGTAATTTGAAACATAGTGTATCTTTAACAGTCTATAAAATATTCTTATTGTCTCACTTTAAATAGTCGTCCTCCATGACAAAATTCTATGTACGCCACTGCATTAGTAAAGTAGCCGATTGTGGAATAGGGATCATAGAATACCCTGATTTGAAGGAAACTGTGAGCAATATCGATTAAATGATAGCAATTTGAACAACAAAATTATTTAATTTACATGGCAATATGACAAGTATGCACCTAATTTAAACTAAATGTTTAGTCATAATAATATTTTCATCTTCTTTACAATTAATTCAAATCTCTGAAATTTTATAGAAAAAGAATCCTGATCGAAATATGTTTAACGTTGAAAAAATTTCAAAAAATAATGTGGAAAATTTGAATAACGTACAATTATTAGGCACAACACGAAGAATTTTCAGTTGTGGAAAATGATCCTTATATCTGTGATTTCTGTTGATTATTAAATATTCCTAACATAAAGCTCATTCTTTTTTATCTTTATGTAAAATATCTGAATTTCAGTTACTCTGCAATTTCATTACTTAAAATGCCTAAGTATGTTATACGTTTATACGTTACCTACCAGTCTATTTTTTATATTTTGTTGTTACCTTTTCTTTAGTTTGATATTTTATTTAAAGTTATGTATTGTCAAATAACCAATCATTTACGCTATTATACTTATACTTTAACTTATTAAATTAAGGAATTTGGTTGCTAAAAATATTTTTTTCAATTTTTTTCATTAAAAACAAATTTTACTCCACATTCAGCAACTTCACTCTACTATCGACTGTTAGTAATTTGGCTACTAATTTCGAGTTTTATGTAAATGTGTAATCTAAATGTATCAATGAAACATGCGAGGCTATTAGCATTAAGTCACAAAAAATAAATCCGGACGAAATGACTAAGGACCTTCATCTGGGCCCACCAAAAAACAAGTGTGAAGAATATCACATCGAAATTCGTGAAAAACAATTCCACGACCCTTCGAACAACGCAAGCACCTACTTCCGTCAGAACAGTTTCATGTATTGGTGGTGCCTCTGCTGCATGGGCAAACCCGCGTGACGTACCTCTAAGTCCTGATCGGGTCTGTCCTGCCTGTACACCCGCTGCTTGTCCTCGAACTCTCGCAGCCGCTGGTTGTACCTCTCGATCTGCTCCCTGAGGAGGGCGTCCTCCTGCGCCGCCCGCTCCTCGTTATATTCCAAACAACCGACGCCGTCGAGGCGCTCCATGTCGATCCAGCCTCTCCATCTGACGCAGACGCCGTTCATAATAAAGCCGGATTTTATGTGGACCTGGAAATAACGGCGGGCATTAATTCGTTGTTTACTTTTGGTCGGTGAGGCAGTTTGTTTTTAGATCTAAGTGGGAGCTGTTTCGGAAACGGTCCAGAGCTTGGTTTGCTTATTTTTATAAAAGAAAGGGAAATTTTAACTGGTTGTTTGGTTTCCGAAAGAAAGCGACACAAAAAATACAAATATTTAATTATACCATTCAATCCACTTAATCCTTTCTGGTATGTGTCACATTCTGATGTACCTCAAGGGTCCAATTTAAGACCTGTACTTATATCTACAAAAATTTTATATCGTTTCAACTAGGCCGCCCAAAATTAAAAAAATAGTATTTTCTAAAATAACGAGCGTTCAAATAAAAACGTGGTCAAGTTGGTTCTGAAAATTTGGACGTAGGGCGTAGCGTATAGCAAATGAACTTAAAGGTCATCTGTCAAAGCGCTATATCGCCGCTATCAATTTGAATATTTTCGTTTTAAAAAGCGTTTAAAATGGTGTTTCCTCAAGAACAAAAAGTGTTTATCATAGAGTCCTACTTTAGAAATGGACGCAAGATTGATGGAATATGGAAGTATTCTATTGAGGAATGTTTCATAGAATTTCAAAATCAATTTCCCGGCGTTGTTGAGTACAAAATTTTTCAAAGTGCAGTTCAGCGTTGTGTTAATGTTTTTCGTGAAACGGGCAGTGTAACAAGAAAAGAAGGAAGCGGCCGACCTAAAAAGCGGACTGAAGAATTAAAAGAAAATGTCCAACAAATAATGGAAAATGCGCCAAGAACTTCTGTACGTGTTTTATCACAAATGGTGGGAGTATCAGTCGGTACCTGCCACACAGTGTTAAAAAAAGATTTGCGTTTGTTCTCCTATCGTTTAACTTGTCAGCAAGAACTTCATGAAGTTGATTTTCCGCGACGGGCTGTATTTTGTGAATGGTTTTTAAACAACTACGGTGAACTTCATAATATCACCTTTTTTTCTGATGAAGCCTGGTTTCATTTAAGTGGTTACGTAAACTCACAGAATATGAGAATGTGGTCTTCTGAAAAACCAGATAACTTTTTTGTCGAGGGCCCTCTACACGCTCAAAAAATTGGAGTTTGGTGTGCTCTCAATCGAAGGAGGATTTATGGACCTATTTTTTTTAATGGTACTCTTACTGCGCAAAGGTATAGAGAAGAAATTATCGCTCCTTTTGTTAACCAGCTGGAAGAAAACGAAATTACAAACTTTTACTTTCAACAAGATGGCGCAAGGGCACATACGGCAGGCGAGACGATGAATATGTTGAGGGAAGTTTTCCAAAATCGACTAATAAGTCTCAATGCTGAACATGAATTTCCACCGAGGTCATGTGATATTACGCCGTGTGATTTCTTTTTGTGGCCTTACCTTAAAAACACTATTTTTGAACTGCCTATTCCTGATTTAAACCATCTGCAGGCTCGACTTATAGACAAGATTCGTGAAATTAACAATACCCCGAGCATCTTAGAAAATGTCTTTAATTCTTTGAGGAACAGGTGTGAAAAGTGCTTGGAACAAGGAGGGGGACACTTTCAGCAGCTGCTTTAATTTATTGTTATAACAAGGAGGGGGACACTTTCCGCAGCTCCTTTAATTGTTTGTTATTGTTATCACGATTATTCTTTAAAATAAAGTTATATAGTCATTAACGTTATTGAAACTGACAGCTGCTATACAGCTCGTTGAGAAATGAGGTTAAGTTGGTCGCTATAAGCTACTCCCTACGTCCAATGTGTCAGAGCCAACTTCGACCACGTTTTTATTTGAACGCTCGTTATATCTGACCCTACTTGACGTAGGATGACGACACTTGGGTTTAGAACTTATCTAATTTAATTGGAAGGTAAAGAATCACTGAATTCGTATATAAATACATCACGCTGTGACGCAGATAAGGGGAATCACTTGGTAAGAGCTTCAGAAATTCGACGCCACTGGGTAATGCATTAAATTTCTAAAGAAATTTGATCACTTAATTTATGGTGTCTCCAAAAAAAAATATCTAATTTTATTTGGAAAACATACTATTTTTAAGTTATTGCCGTTTTCAACACATTACATTAGATAACAACTAGTTTCACAGGAAATGTTTTTATTTTTTTGTTAAAAGTACAACATATATTAATGAAAATGTTAGAAGAAATCGCTTAAGTAGAAATTTTATACATATTGTCTTTATTTCATTTAGCGCGAATTTGTGCAAAACTTCAAATTCACGTGACCCTCTTATATGATAAAACACATGCTTGGCGATATTTCCGCGTGGAAAATACTGGACACTGCTCAGACAAACAGCATTTCCGCATAAAACTGTGAAAACTACTGGGGAATTCCTCACGGTACGATTGTTATTCACTAAGTTGATCGGCTCGACCTTGAGTCGTTCTTCTCTAGGTCACCTTTTGCTGTTAGTCAACGGTCAAACAATTAATAATTCGAATAACTAATTTTTATAGATGGTGAATCACCGGCTTTTTTAATGCATGTCGAAATGGTGAAAGAAAGTAACACGGGCAAGATCAAGGTAAACCATTTTTAGACAGTAATGAATCAATATATTGCAAGGTGTTACGAAATATTTGAATCAACACACACACACACACGAAATATTTGTATTTCATAAAAAATAGTTGAAATTGTTGAGTGTTGTGCTAATTGTCGACTTGAAAAATAAAAAAATTAAGTACTTTCAATAAATAAGACCACACTAAGCTCCGAGTCATTTTACAAATAGTATATTTAAAAAATCTATCTATATGATCAATATTTAGTTATGTGTTAGTGAAAATTCCAAAATTATAATTCCTTTCTGACAATAGGTTTAGAAAAATTACTATTCAAATAAAATATCTGCAAATTTTTGAGTTTTATATTTAAGTGAACTGCAAATTTCAAGACAATATTTTACCGAAAGGTAAATCAATAGGGACAATTATTTTATTAAATGCCAGCTCTCTTTAGGCTGCAGTTTTTTCTTTTATTTGACGTCAACTTTCTTTGTTTTTCTAGGAGTAATAAATAAATCTCCATAATGTCAGGAATTTAGAAGAAATAAAAGAAATACGTTAATTGAAAAGAAACGAAATACAATAAAAATAAAACTTATATAATATATTCAGGATACAAATACGTGTAGAAAGGAACGAATTGAATGAATTGAATTTTTAAAATAACTCTAACACGCGTTTTAGTGTTTTAAAAACTGGTTGTTAAAATTTACAATTAACTATTAAAAAATGTATGTATGGAGAAAATATCCACCTATCACGTTTTTCTGTTGTATATGGAAGTTTCTGTCTTTTATAAAATTTTCATTAAATGTGCAGTTTGGTATAAAAAAAAATTAAATTCCTATATATCTTTCTACCCATATTACAATACTAAGTTGCTAGTATATACTTATTTTGTTTCCAATTTCAATTTTAAAAATCATTGTAATTACCTGTCAATTCTTAATGAGTATTTAATACTATAAGAATTATCACATTTCACCTAATTCTTCAACATAGATAGATACTCATACGACAACAATTAGAGATGTTTACGGGTTTTTTCAAGGCAATGGTCGAGTAAGTGTCAGTCTACTCAGAAAGATATCCTAATCGCTGAGTGTCCAACAATCAAACCTTTGCAAAATTGAAAGACACCTTCAAGAAAGTAATAGTTTTCAACGGAGAAGTGAAGATCCAGGACGTCACCGTACAACAAGAACTACAGAAATAGAAGAATAAATTTTGGATAGGACTGAGGAAAATTCAAAAATGATTACTAGAATCTAAAAAGTGATCTAGCAGTTCATAAAAACATCGTCTGTTAAATCGCAGCACCCGTGTCATTACAAAGCTGACGTGATCTAGCTGATTTATGATGAAATGAAGGTATTGCTCAAAGAATTTTAAAGAAACAGTACAATATAAGATTATCTACCCACATATCCAGAAATGGGCATAACTTTCTACTGGTTTAAACGAAATTAATAAATCCACAATATAAATTTTATAAAAAAAAAATTATTTGCTGATGAGATTACTTTTACAATACTAATCTTCAGAATGAATACATATTCACTGATTAAAATCCTCGTGTTAAAGTAACCTCTTGACAAAATTAATATTCGGGTTGGAGTAATTCGACAACATTGATGTATACAATATCCAAGGAGGTGGATCAGAAGAGGACAAGATGATGTCAAGGAACTGGCCACTTCGATCGCCAAACTTAACACCCTCAGACTATTTTTTGCGGAGCCCTTTGAAATTAAAAGTGTATTCTTCCCCAATGAAGACTGAGGATCAACCATACAGAAGAGTTGTGAATGTACAATGTAGACAATTTGGAAATAATCCAGAAGCCGTGGAACAAAACCACTGTAACTTTTTGAACATCTTTTATAATTAATTTTGTAATTAGTAAAATATTTTCCAGTCTTCATAATTTCAATTCTGCTTTAATTGTATTAGAGTTGGAAGGATTTAAAGTATTTAATATTTTTTAGAACAAACTCTATTTCAACATGATAAATTGATCATGCTAAAAAAGAGTTCCCAATTTTGCAAAGATTTCACGGTTGTGCACAGATAAATACAAAATCCGAGCCTACTAGCAATTTATTGTACCTAAACCTAACCCACTCATTTAGTTAAAATTTTAAAATGGACAAGAAATTTCTAGACCAACCAATAGAGATTTATTGGCACACTTAAATATTACAGCAAATTTCATGTATTACCTTAGTAAATGAAAACCCAAGTGATTTCCCTAGCAAAATCGTGAATAATTGTTTTTTTAAACAATAGATACTGCAAAAAAATTGAATTTTTTTGTTTTTTTTTAATAATATCTCGAAAAATAATGATGGAATCGTCTTACTCTGGACTTACCTATAAAATGTTTTTTTGTGCGACCCGATCCGTTCATTTTTTGCAGAGACAATCCGGAAAAACCTCTAAAATAGACCTTTCTTCAAAAATTCATAACTCCGTCAAATTTGAAGCTGGAAAAACAATCTTGCGGAAAATGACAGATAATAATATGTAGTTTAATCGTGCGCAAGATGGTTTCTGTCCGAAGCATAGTTTTTGCACAATTGCATTATAAACAAATTTGGGTCTTTTTTGCACAGCGTGGCGATTTATCAAAAATGGTCTGATTTAAATTCTGAAAACAGCATCTGAAAGTAGACGACAAAATCTCCAATTTGTATATCTCGGATTTTCGCCTCGGTGATGGGAAATATGCTAAAAATGGGCTTGAAAGTCGCCCGAAACAATCGAAAGTACGCTCGAGTCAGAGTCCTCCGCTCGATGCTTCCCCCACTCCCGCTACCCGACTGTATCCGGTACCATCAGAAAAATAATTTAGATCTAATGTCAGTTTTAATTCAGTGTAAAATGTTTCATTTTCTTTCCTAATAGTTTCGGCTATTATGCCATCATCAGGGGAAAAGAAATAGACAATCATTGCAAAAGAAATTATTTGTCTTCAATCTGACATGATGAATTAGTTTTTTTTGAAATAGACTGATTTCCAATATTTGTCATATAGTAGGAAAGAGAAATATTTTATACTGGATTAAAAAGGACCGTAATTGACCCCATTGCATCTACCGTAATTCAGCATTACAATGGATTCTCGTCAGGCAGAGAAAACAATATTTGTAATTATTGGTTGAACGGAAAAAAGTTATGGACGAATATTTGCTCCATACATTAATTTCCTAGCAGTTATAAAGTTAGAAGTAGAACCTGAAAAAGAAACTATTGGGAATCAAGAAAACCGGACCCTCAAATCTCTTATATTTCTCACCAAAATGTAGGTAGGTACTAACCTAACTTGATGCGCTTTGTTTTAAAAACGCTGTACAAATGGCTATCATTATTATAGTTTCAAAACAGCAAAGTTATTGCTTTATTAGAATCGTGGTTTATTTAATCCTACCTTATAAGGCACATAAACTCTAAAAACAAAAAACAGCGTCATATTTTGAAATACGCCCGATCTGTCACAGCAACTACTTGCATCGAAAGCACCAAAAACAGAACATTCTGTATATTTCAAACTCAGTCGCCAATGAATGGTCTATTATCTAGGAATCCACCCCGAAATAATCTTTTAGAAAGCAGAATCGCCACGCTTGTTAGCACCGAGACATAAAAATAACAATGAAATGGTAGCAGCATTGTGCAAATTTATAGTTTGCACAGTTAACGCGGAACAAATGGTCAAATGGTCACTTCCGGTCTACAACAGACAGGGCGTGCACCGTCCAGGGACTTATCTAATTGTTATTTGTGACAAATTACCTTTTCGGATCGGTTTCAAGAGGGGTCAACTGGATTATGCAGCCATAGCAAGGCAGTAATTAGCTTGCTTTCGAGGTATCGCGTTACAATTGGTTCTACAATTAACTGGTGGAATGTATTACTGTACGGCGTATTATAAAATTGTTAACTATACGGAGGGAATATAAAGACTTTTACACATTTGAGACTGTCAAATACAGGCAGTATTAAAAATGGAGAAACGATAAAATAAATTGAACTACTATCCAGAAATGAGAGATTTGGAAAGATGAGTGAAGATTTCATTCGGTTTGAAGAATGGAAGAATATAACATAACAAATATACAGGGCGATTTGTTTAAGGATATTTAATATGAAAAAATTGGTCAATTTACAAAAATAGTTGCATAATGCTTCAGTTTTCTTGAAACTTTCATAAATCAACGGATCTCCGTAAACCACACCCGTTGGGCCAAAATTTTGGCAGATATCATTTTATAGATCTAAAAACTGAATTTTTAAATACTTTGGTCATTCCTCTTTAAAAAAGGTATTCTACATTTGTTTCGATAAAATTAGCCGTTTTCAGGTATTTTTCAATGTCTTTAATGCATAAAAATGTTTCTTTAATTTTCTACTTGCTCACTTCAGCTTATTGATCTGACCAATATGATGCCTAGAAATTTAGTTGATCTGTTTGTTATGACCTCGCACTTATTTGTGCCATTGAATTCTACATAGACTGCCTTGTTTAAATTGTTTATAAGATGATATGGTAAACCAACGGTTGTAAGTTGGTTTACCATATCAACATTGTAGGTTACTTTCTCTGTGATTTTTACCTTTAGCAGAATGTTGCATCCACAAATACCTTCCCGTGATGTATCAGATTTGATAGATCGTTCACATGTAATAAAAACAGCAAAGGCTCCAGGACACTACCCTGAAGAGTACCTAGTTTTACAGTTGTATAAGTCTGACATATTATCTACAATTGAGCATTTGAGAGAGAAATTAATACCATAATTGGACCTGTATATGGTTTTATTGTTACTCTGTAATATTAGAAACCTTAATTTGCAATTTTCTAAGAAAAAAGATAATGATAGTTGATATCCAGTTAAATAATAAGTACCTAATAGTAATATGGAGTATGAAAAATTAGTTTTCATTTTAGTTAAAGAAGGCGTCTTTTTAATACATAGGCAACATGAATTATCATTGTATGACTATTTACAGAACAAAAATTCTGATAGCCCCAGTCGAAATAGAATGATAATAATTTATGTATTTCCTTGAAAATTTGCACTTATAAAGTTATTAAGAAAAAGTCTAGCGTTCTAAACAAGTTATGAGAAAATTAAAGCATTAATCAAGAGCTCTTATGGTTGAGTGACGTTTTTGTGACTGAAAAACTTTGTATCTTATACTTTTTTCGAAATGAGAAATTTTAATGTTTCACATTGGTTAACATACCCGTAATAACTTAAATTAGTATAGTATTAATATTTGCCGGATATTTAACATTCTTTTATTTATGAATTCTTTAAGGTAGGCGTTTTGCAGACAAGAAATCGCACTTTCAGTAAGACAATGATAGAACAAGTAGATGCATCCAGAAAGTGAAGAAGCGCTACGCCAAACTAGAGCAACCATAAATTTTTCGCATTAAAAGATCACGGAGAACATGTAAACATCAGAAAATTTACATCTCCTGCTTTTTCCAGCACATTTATAAAGATATTCAATAATTGTGAATAATGCATGAGCTAATATTTTCCTAAAAGTATTCTGCGGAGTGTGATAATGTTTATAATATCTACCGTACATGCAAAATTCAGAAAAGAGAGACAATATGCCTTTTTCCTTTTTTTGATTATATCGTCAGTTGTCTTATACGCTGAAGAAAACTTACGTATGTGTAGAGATATTGTTTCCAACTTGCTTAGATTTTCTAAATGCTAAACAATATATTGCGCATATAAACTCCCCCATAAGTTTTTTTACTGTTATGAGGAATCCATGAAATATTGTACGAATTTCATTTCTTACATATATTAGATCATACAAGACAAATTGGTCTCCAAACGTTATTAAGTCAATTACTTTTTTATTATGACCACAAAGTTATTTAAAATTAATATATCACCAATTAGGTAATTAGTTAAAATTAGTAATGACATATAAACTTTTCAAAACATTACCTAACACTGTCCGCGACATATTAAAAGTAATTTTCTCAAGTTTTTCATAATTGGGAATTACCACAATCTTAATAACATATTTATATTTATTTTACAGGCACTACCTAACTAACAACTACTTGTAATATAAATATTATGCAAAATACGATTTATATAATCATAGACATTCCTACAAGTTCGAAAAAAGTATCATTTTTTCCCGTGGAAAAATCTCCTGACCATTTATATCTTTAATCTGACAGAACTAATCACGTTAAAATCTCGTTAACCATCTGTCCTGTTCTAACTTATTTGGTTAGTTACCAATTGATTTGAAAGTTAATAACGTGACTTAACGTTTTCAACCCTTTACATCAAGTTTTATTTCCTTGTCACCGCTCCAGTATGGTGCAATGAATGAAAAAAATCAGTCACGGAGGGTAGTACCTCCCAAACCTGTGTTCATTGAAAATATTTTTGAAAGGGTTGCTAGCCGTTGGCTATCCAGCCCTTTGGGGCAGTCCGGAATTGCAACACACTGCCTATTAAGTATTATCATGTAAAATATGTTCTTTGCTAAAACATAAATAGGCGTGGTTCGGTATAAATAATCATAAAGTGACACTGCTACTTGCCTGACCATTGGTCCATAGCGGCAGATGTTCACCAGAACAGGTTAGAATAACGTTTTTTTTTACAATTAAAAATAATAAAGTTACGTCCGTACAATATTTGTTGAGATAGAATTCCAATGAAAGAATAAGATGCAATTATAAACACGCTAGTACAAAAAAAAAAGGAATAAACAAACATCTATTTAAGTAACCTACTATTACTTAGTCCCTAATCTGATAAATTTTCTAATTATCTTCATCACTGGAACTTTCACTATCAGAAGCTGTTGTAATCAAGTCTTCTAGTACCACATCAACTCGAATCTCGTTTTGCGAGAAGTAATTATCTTCAACTTTAACATTTCATCCAGTGTTCGACAAGAACTGTCGAATATTCTTCTTCTGTCAGAGTTTTCACAACTTCTAATTTAAATAAAACATTTTTTCTTCTCTACGTTGTTTTTAACTTGAGCCCATATCATTTCAATCGGATTTAAATCAGGATAGTGGGGTGGGAGCCTCAAAGCCACGCGCCCGTTTTCTTGAAGTAGACGAAAGAATGTGCTGTTTTTTATTATGTTTAATAATTTCATACAATTGTGGCTTAAGCAAAATCGGCGAAAGAGGTATATTTTTACATATTAACCAATCTACCATATCTGTTTCTCTTGAGTCGCAGGCAGACTTTATGTACTTGTACATTATGATATGGTGCATCATCAGTTACAACAACACAATTCGGGGGGAAATTTGGAAGCATCACAGTTTTTTAATTGTATTTTGTTTTCATTTGGAAAAATTATCTTAAAACAATTATAGGTACACCTTAAACACGATTATCTTCGACTATAAAATTAAATTCCTTTCTTTTGTTTTTCAGATCCATTGATTTATTTTAATAAAAAATTACACTGAAATGCACAAGATATTTACGAAGAAACAAGCAAGCTGCTAAGGTAAACTCGACCAAAAAATAACTATTTCATGAACATGCATTTGTAACTTTGAATGCAATAAGGAAAAAAATTAAAAATAAAAAATTTGTGAGCATTCTTAAACAAAGGTCATATTATTAAATCGAACTCCACAAAATTTATTTTGGAAAAAGTAAGGAATAATAAAAAGGGACGTTCTTAAAACTCTGCTACTACTTTTTTAAATAAAGATAAGTGTGTAAAAACGAATCAGTCAATAAACTAATAATAACAGACAACAATTTTAATTTAAAAGCCTTTAAATATATCTACCATTTCATCAAATGTGACAGTATTTTTACGTAAATTCCAGTGCTTAAAAATTGGTTTTTATAACATGTACAATAAGAATTTTTATCCACAGTCACCTTATAATCCACTAGTGGAATATAGTAACTTTATTTCACTAGTAGAATAAACCTAAAATAAATCAAATTTAATTTATTTATTTATTTTATTAACATTAACATTTGTAGTAATAGACATTTCGTTTTTTGTTTTTATCACATTTAACTTCCTTTCCGTTAATAACAACCATTGCAGTATTGTTGCCATCAATTTCGGAACGCATAACATCTGCCGAAATTTGTGAAGAATTTGCACAAGTTACGGATGTCTCTTCTTGTAACGAACAGCTAGTTTTCCTTGGATAATCCTTGCAATATCAAGTTTGTTATATATAGATTCATCAACATAACTTTCTGCCAGAGAGGAGCTCTTCCATCCATGCTGTTTGATGGTTGTAAGATCATCACCTTTATTGGCCAATAAAGTTGTTGAAGTACGCCTCATACAATGGCCAGTATATGCTTCTGGATTTGCGATATTCAGGAATGAAGCAGCTACTGAGGGTACCTTCGCCAATGTGTTGATTCCAACAGGCTGAGAAGTACATTTTTTACGTAAGTATGTTAAAAAGAATCTGTCTTGTTAGCCGAATTGGGCGCACAAAAATATATTTTGTGCATATTTCAACAGCATTCATGAAAAATCCTTCTTCTACAATTGTAAATTTTCTTGAAATGTCCGTCTTGGTGTCAGGTACTTAAACAAGTAAGTAATTGCCAACCTTCTGTACGTCACTAATTTTCAAATTTGTCAGTTCGCAGCATCGACAGGCATCAGAAACCCTCATTATTAGTGCAACCTAAAATAATTCAAAGTTCACTCTATACCTAACAACATGTAAAAGGTAAAGAGATATTACCTTAATCATTAAATATTCTTTATCGGAAGCCCCAGTCAAAAATTCTTCAATATGTGGTATTTAAAATAATGCAGCTTTTTTTGCTTTGTATCCTCTCGATTCACTCTTCAAATAAGCAGTAAGCTTGTTATATTTTCCAATATCTATATTTTTGTAGACCTTTATAGTAGCCTTCAACATCGAATACTTCGACCACATAGATGAAATTGCATATTTTTTCTTCAAATTTAAAAAATACAATAGCATGATTTCATCTCCGTTTTTCCCTCCATTCGTTAAATTCGGCGAAAAATTTTTCGTAATGTTCCCTGGATTTCGCTGGCAATAAATGGAAAATTGCTTCTTAATCTTCTTCAAAAACAGCCACAGGAACAGAATTACTTTCTTGCATTTTTATCAAATTCAGATAGAACTGTTTCTTAAATAATTGATAATAAACAACGTACCATAGTAACCAGTAGGTATAACAAAACCTACTACGTTTCATTGAGTACTAGTATTTTTTATTAAATTGCAATCATTTTGACTCCACATGAATATGATTATGATGTAATTATGGATAAAACGTTGTATTGCATTCCTGTTTTATTTGCCTTTTATCCACTTAAGTATATTAAACGCTCGCGTTTAAACATTCTTGCGTTCATATTACTAATGCGTTTTCCATAATATTCTTCCATTTTTCAAAACACCAGTGCAGTGGTGGAATCGTTTGTATTCAAACACCAATTCATATTGTTTTTCTCTATCTTCTATATATATATTTTTTTAATTTGTACTCAATAAAGGGAAAACTATTCAACTTTGTCTCTTTCAATTTAATAAATAAATTACGTGATTGAAACCCTATTATCCGATTCCTTGTTTGCCGATAATAAACAATCCTTTGTAACGCATTTTCTGCATTCATCGCCACTATGCCGTTTGTTGTCCAGAAAGAAACTCGTATCAGCTTTGAAAATGCCCGAGTCATTGCTACCTGTTCGAGATTGTATTCAGAATTACGAAGCGTAAAGCAGAGGTATAAGTCAAGCTGAATAGAATTATTCCTTTACAGCTTTTCACTCATCACTGCTGCGTTGGCCTGGACAACATATTTTTTTGCTTGTCAGGAGTCAGAATCGTGGACGACCCGTGAAGAGACGAACAGCGGCAATTGACAAATAAAGTCGTTTTCTCTTTCTGGGAAGTCGAAGGCTATTTAGAGCGGTAGGTGCTACACTTTTCTCAAAATTAGGTGTCCGATTTGAAGGTTCAAGGAATGCTAGACGCATTTTTACCTCTGAATCATTTTCTAAGAAATAAATGAATTTTATTAGTAAATTTCAGTAGAAACGAAATCAATATTTTTATTGTTCTGTTTACGATCAAGTTTTTATTTTTTGTTTCACTTTTCGGTTAATTGCCACGTTGACGTTTCGAAATTCATATCGTTTTTTTCTTCAGAAGACATTCAAAAACTTGGCAACAGTTTCAGAGTTTGTTCTAAAGAGAACGACGTGTCTCTTGAAACGCCAACCATTCATTATGTATAACGTTTTAAACGTATTTATTTTTCAGTAAAAATCCGATGCATAAGGCATTTGCTTAAATATGCAAGTGATTATCGATCGATACAACGTGTAAGATAAACATAAGGATATAACTTTAGATTACATTATGTTGATAATGCCTCAGAATGCTTTTCATGTTAATGTCACGTTAGTATGCTGTTGTCTTTGTTATCTGCGGATGTTGCGTAATCAATTCCTATCCGTTGGTGTTTATGGTGGTGTATTGTAGACAATTTAATTTGTTGCTTTTTAATAAATAATGCGTACGTCTATGTCCTGCGGCTTAATTCTGACAGCGTTAATGATGAAGCATAGTTTAATAACATTTTTACAAAAAAATTTCGATAGATTAGATGGAACAGCAATAATCAACAAGAAATTTGTTTTTACTATATAAAAATGAGTTTTGTAGAAATGTATAACTGTTTTTCTTTACAATACATCTAGTACGTTATATCTTCAAGTCACTGTTCCCACGAATTTATACTTAACCGATTGATGACTAATTAGAACAGTCAAGAAACGAAGCTAACAAACTATTTTAACAATTAGACACTCCTATAGTCGTACCACGTCGAATATAGGCCATCAGGCATCAGGTACCTAATTATTTCACATTAACTCCGAAGTAAGTCTGAGCCCTCGGCAGAAAATTAACAAAGCGCAACAGTCTGCGTCTGCCTTTAAGAGCATTTTTAATTTATGTCCGGGGGCCCCGCATTTGTCGCCAGTTGTAAAGCGAGGGCAAACCAATTTATTTTTAAGGCGGCCGTAAATCTCGTTCTACATTGTTCTAAGACAGAGCGCCTAGTTTTCGCTTCTTGGGCCCGTGCTCGGGCTCGAACCCAGAAGATTAACTCGAAGGTATCAATAAAAACTGGATGTTTTATATGGCCACCATTTGCAGCATTATGATCTACAGTAGGTAATATATATACCACAAAATATGGTCTCGGAAAAAAATATAATGCGTATTTTTGATCAATGTTTTCCCTTGAATTTTTTCAGATTTTTAAAATTGGTGGAACATGGTCAAATAAATTAAAAACTGCATTTTTCGGCGTGCCTAATCATCGTAGGGATTTGTTTTTTTCTTCATCTTTTACCTGGAAGATAAGTTAGGAATCTTATAAGCTTTCAGAAACAGCGGAACGGGAAACGGCTAAAGTGTCAAATAATGTAAGATGGAATAAAAAAGCCATTTTTTAAATAAAATTTCAATTACATTTTAAATATGTAACAGTTTTTTATAATTACAATGTAAATGTTGTTTATAAAAATAGAACACAGAGAAATCATTATGTATAATTTTACTATAAAAACTATTAGTACCATGACACACACTTAATTAATTTATTTTTAATCATCATCACTGTCTTCATTAATGGTTGGTGTTACACCTTCTTTTTCAATATAATAAATAATAAATTATTGCTGCTACATGAGAGCAACGCTGTATTGTTCTCACAATCAGTCCATTTGTACAGTCAGAGCAATATTAAAAGATTCCAATACATCCAATTATTATATCTGGCTTATAATTAACGTAAAAATTGCAGGTTTTCCTAGATACATGACGAGATGGAACTTGAACTTTAATTATATTTGGCGTTTCTTTTAAATATTGCACGTTTATTTCGTTTTCTTCGTCTATCATTGCTAGGTAGGAAACAGCTTGTTGGAATTGGTAAGTACAAGTAAAAAAACTTTGATATAAAATTTTTGCTTTTGGGCTGGGAGTTTAAAAAAAATATCACCTTGTAGAACCAAAAAAAAACCTTTAATTAAATAAAACGTTAAATTTGGAGTTAGGTGAGCCGAGATATGGCTAAAATACGGAAAAACGCAAAACAATTTTTTTTGAGGTTAGGTTTGCAATTTTTGGGCTGAAAATTTACACAGAACTACCATTGTTCATGCACAACATGCTAGTATTTTTTTCGTCTCGATTCACTCGGGGGCAATTTTTCCGTGATTTTTGACAGACTGTATTTAAGTGAAAACTGGTCGTATCGAGAATTAAAAAAAGCATTTTGGAGCTCTAAGATTATAGTTTTTAGATCTTTCGGTTGAAACTTTTTAGGAGCTACGGTTATCATGCAATTCTAAGAAATAGCGCGACAAAAAAATTTTGCAAATTTTTTTATTTTTTTCCAAGTTCACGGACTTGGAAAAATTTTTTTCAGCTAAGCCATTGCATGGACCAAATAGCTTGTTTATTCAGCTTTAATTTCCTTTTTCTAAAATTTCGATACGACCATTATTCATCGAAATGTCGGATATTTAATGGAAAGGGATCCTTTTGTCTTCAATCATCGATATCTCGGCGGTCGTACAAGGAATCGAAGAGCAGTTTCGAAAACTGTAATAAATGTCCTTTAACATGGAGCCGCAACTTTTGTGAATTTTTTTTTTTTCGTCATTTATACGAATTTAAAAAAACAGGAAAAAAAAGGGTAATTTATGTTTTTTTATAAAATTGACAGCTAAATTAGAAATATTCACAAAATGACTAATGTTAAGCATGACATTTACAGTTCGATATACATAGAAGAACCCTGTGAGGTTTTAATCGACTCGATCTAGAGAACCGTTTCTTTGTTTCAAACAGTCAAACTTTTGAAAAAAATTAAAGCGTCACGATTTTTGACCTTAAACACTTCATAATCATGATTAAAATGGAAACATTAGTTTTTCTCACATCTTTACCGCAAATAACTTTTAAATTAATTAAAAAAAAAATTATTTTTCGAAAAAAAATGTTCGATTTTTTTTTTTGAAAACCTTCCGGACATTGAAGAAAACAAAATCCAATTGTTTACAACACGATTCGGCTTTTCTGTCCTATGCTTCTGTTCATCAGCTTTTAATTAAATTAAAATTGTTGATGAAGTTGATGACCCAAACCAGTTTTCGATCCCGATTTATACCGTTTTTTGAGACTTTGTAATTCATTTTTGTGCAGTCCGTAATCACTTAAAAAACAATTTTTTTCAAAACTATCCTTTTTCTTCTGAAAAAAAATTTCGAAAATTTTTCGAAAAAAATTTTTTTTTCATCAATTTAAATGTTTGCGGTAAAAATGTGAGCTCCTCAAAAAACAATTTTTTCCATTTTAATCATGATTATGAAGTATTTAAGCTCAAAAATCGTGACCCTTTAATTTTTTTCAAAAGTTTGACTGTTTGAAACAAAAAAACGGTTCGTTAGATCGAGATAAAACTTCACAGGGTTCTTCTGGGTATATCGAACTGTAACAGTCATGCTTAACATTAGTCATTTCGTGAATATTTCTAATTTAGCCGTCAATTTTCTAAAATAACATAAATTACCCTTTTTCCTGTTTTTTAAAATTCGTGTAAGACAAAAAAAAATCCGAAAAGTTGCGGCAGGACATTTATTACAGTTTTCGAAACTGCTCTTCAATTCTCTGTACGACCATTTGTCGCCGAGATATCGATAATTGAAGACAAAAGGATCCTTTACCATTAAAAACACGATAATTCGATAAATAATGGTCGTATCGAAATTTGATAAAAGGAAATTAAAGCTGAATAAACAGCCTATCTATGGCTTGCAATGGCATAGCTGAAAAAAAAAATCCAAGTCCGTGAACTCGGAAAAAAATAAAAAAATTTGCAAAATTTTTTTGTTGCGCTATTAGAATTACATGATAACTGTAGCTCCTAAAAATTTTCGACCGAAAGATCTAAAAACTAGAATCTTAGAGCTTCAAAATGCTTTTTTTAATTCTCGATACGACCATTTTTCATTTAAATACAGTCTGTCAAAAATCACGGAAAATTTTCGGAAATTCTTTTGACCCTTTAATTGTTTGCATTAGTGTATTTTATCCGGCTAGGCCCTTTCAAATCAGTCCTCAATTGCTGCAGAATAATATAAATTAATTATTTTATATTAAACAACAAAACGAAATCAGATATTTATTTTCCATGATTAAAAACGAAAAAAACAGTTTCAGTTCTATATAACTAAAAAAAAAACACAATATCTAAACTATTTTTTTCAACAAACATAATAGTAGGTAAACTAAATAATCGAGATAAGAAAAAAACATTATTTTACAAATCACTTTAGGAAGATCTGATTTTTTTAGTCATTCTGAACATATTCAGAATCTATATTAGATTTTTCTAAGAACGCAAATGATCAGATTTTTTTTTTGGAAATTTTTAACCTATTTATTTTATTTATTATGTTTTTTTTTTATAGTAATGTCATCTTACACTATTATAAAGAGCAATATTAAGTTTATGTGCACTACACAACATTTTTTACAGAACTTAGAGATCCCTTTTGATCATAAACCAGTGGCTCACATAGAGAACTTTCATGGCAAAAAAAATTGTGAAATAAAAAATTGCAATAAGGTTTGCAGACCCTGAGATCTCGAAAAGTTTTGCACATATTCCTGCAAAACATTTTTTGTCATAACCAACTGATAGATACAAACCATTTTTTTTCATTTTTTTAAATTATTTTTAAACTATTTCTTTAAATTTCTATTTTTCAAACTTCATAGTCCTGCTACTTATAAAAAATTTAAATTTTTAGAAAAATAAAACAAGCTGCTTTTCGAAATCCCAGAATTCGCAACATTTTTTTATTTAGCAACTTTCTTCGGGAATGTTTTCGTCATAAAAGTTCTCGTTGTGGGCCTAAAAATCATCCTCTAAAATAAGTCGTAACAGAAATTTCGGATGAACACTTTTTGTCTAGTTCTGATTAATATTTGATCTCCTTTAGAGGTTACCAATAAATTCTCTCCGGACACCGTATTCTAAAGATATGACAACAAATCTTTACCTTCTTCTTTAAGTAATTTCGAAAGAAGACAAGTTCCATTTATTTATGTCTAGTCAGCTCTCTTTGCGCAAACAATCCCTTTTGTTTTTTCCTTCTAGATGTAAAGTCTAATTTTTCTCTGAAGCAGGAACATTTGCCAATAATTCAATTACGTCCGAAGTCGCACCCTCAACTCTCGCGGGGGTCAACTCGGCCGGGCGGGAGCCTTTTAGAACAAGACTGAATTGTTAAAATGGGCATACCCGGCCCGGCATGGGGCACTTTTCAACTTGACTTGGCCTTTGGAACCCTTTTTTAGCCATTGTAGCTTTTATATAGGAAAAGGCGTGCGAAAATTATGTCATTAACAACTTTTTTTAGCGCGAACATCTGGATGCTGCAAGGGTCGGTCCTCATGGGTGCGCCGGGAAGCCCCACGGGAGGCATCCGACACCTTTACGTGTTTGTTATTGTTATTATTGATATGTCGGCACGATTTGGCCCCGAATACTTGACGAGACCTCATGCGTTGCGCCGGAGAATCCGGAATATTTTATTCATCAGGTATTGTGCAATAGGTAGCTATGTTGTAAAGGTATTCGCGAAAAATAAATAACGTATTTATTGTTATCGTATGTTTGTAAAGGTACAAAGTCTTTCAGACATGTTAAATTAGTAAGCAAATATGCATTATTAAAAAAAATAAAGGGATATTATATCTAAGTGGCAATGTAGTTTTTTCATAGTATTATTATTTGAACCAAGAAAATAATCAATGACGTACGAGTTCCCATATCATGTTCTATGGATATCCATTTTGGTCCATTTTTGAAACCATGAAGTCCATGGATCTGTTCTAGATATTCATTCTACACCCACAAGTTGAAACAGGTAATGTGTTCCTTATTTGAATAGTCATACAATATTCTTTCTTTGACATACAGGGTGATTGAGTCATTAATTTTAAGGGAAGATAGGAAAAAATTAGTAGGATACGAATACGCGATAAAAAAAATTTAAAACGAATATTTACGCTGAAAAAATCATTATTTAAACACCTTTTCGAACCGCTCCTGACTGCAAACCCACAAAGATTTATCAAGAGTGAATCTTGATCAACCGTATTATGCGGTCATTAACTTAGCTTTTAACGCCTTTTTAATCCGTACGATGCTCCATGAGTGAATAAGATATTTTTTAGTAAAGTTTTGTGTATTTATTAGGCTTTTCGAATACGTTTCGAGATAAACTCTTCTAATGTTTAATATGTTCCCTATTTAGAATTGGTTTTATTTTCAACGTGTTTTATGAATTATTAAAATTCATTATTAAAAATTTCACATTTAAAAAAAATCTTTCTTTATAATTTCGAATTGAAATTTAGTTATCTGTTAATATGAGTTGGGTCCTTATAAACACTTGTTTTTAAAGAATTGTCATTTTCTAATTAAAATGTCTAGAAAAGGTAATGTTTTATAATTCCAAAGTTAATTTAGCTCTTGGTTCTTTGTTATTAATATTATCTAGGAAAATATTGTATTCCTCAATGCTAAAGGCCAAATTGCAAAAATATTGCAAAAATGTTTGGCTTTTTATTTAAATTGTTAACAGTTTATTTAAAAAAGAAACAAAAACACTGCGCCGAGTTTAAAAGTTTGAGTGTATTTATTAATAACTAAATTTTTAATCATCATATTAATTTCATTATATCTATCCTCTGTCTACATATACAGGGTATTTCAGTTCGAGTGAATCAAACTTTAACCACAAATAGAACTCAATGAATAATTCAGAATTGCCTTATAAAGCAAGGGTCTAAGTCTCACCGTTTTCACTGTGCAGGGCCGTAGGTATTGGTCGGTTATTAAAATCATATTATTTACGAAATCTTTGCTATGCTTATAACGAACTGATTCAAATTTGGTATGCTGTTAACATTTACAAATGTGCATAATTTACTGTAAAATTTACAAATTTTTGTATATCAGTGGCGGGATCGGGATTTTTTTACCTCAACTTCTACGCCAATGACCTAATAATCATTTGGGATTCATTTTTAGATTCCGTAGATAATTTTACATAAAAAAGGTATACTTGTTGAAAATCGGTATAGGGTATCGTTTTACCGAAAATATCAGTTGAATGATGAGAAAATCTTGAATATTCATCAATTTTATATTTCATCAAATGATAGTTCCTGATGACAAATAAGTCTATTATTGCTTAGTTTGTTTATTTATAGCAATCATTGTCTACGGATACTGTAATGGACGCACAGTGCAGATTTAAAAATAATATGTAGGTGTAATTTTTTGAAGGAGTTATATCTATTTGAAACAAAAGGACCGTTGAATAAGCAATGATACCTATAATTGCTTCAGAATGACACAAATGAAATTTTAGAAAAGGTGCTATTGAACATGCCGATGTAGAGACATTATTTAATACTGTTTTGAATTCTTACTGAAACGCCCTGTATAAATAAAAATTAAATGTTGTTCGTTAGTAAGCGCATCACTCGAGAACGGCAAGTCCGATTTGGCTATTTTTTTTAAATGTTACGTGTTGGTAATAGTCCGAATAAGGTTTTTATGGAAAGAAAAATTGGAAAAGTTGCCCGGAAAATTCGGGAAAAACTAAAACTGCTTTTTCTATGAGATTTTTGTATGAAGATGATTCAAACGATGGATATGCGTAATTCTTTTTGTTTTGTTCGTTATGGTGCTGGAAAAGTTTTCAGGAAAAAAAAATCGACATTTACAAACGATAGTCGGAAAATTCGAAAAATGCAAAAATCGTAATTTTTGGCAGGAACGCCATATTTGGTTGATTATTTTTTTGTTTTGTTCGCTATGCTGCCGGGATGGAAGTAATTGAATGTTTTCAATTGAAAAAAAATCTGGAATATCTGGAGAAAAATCAGGAAAAACGCATTCCAGCCCAACGCATGTAAAATTTTCCATTGGCCTACTTTTAAATGTAGGGGACACTGGGGCTTGTTGTCGCAGGGGTAAATTGTAGCAATTACTATAATTCCGAAATTCGAAAACATTGGCCTATAAATCTTTATCACAAGTTAATTACAGATCCCTTCTTTATCTTCCCTGAGTTTAAACTCAAACCCCTAAAATGGCAGCACCGGTAGTGTCGCATTGTTTATGGGGCAAGTTGTCATGCGACAACATTTACTTACACATTTCCAATAACTTTTCAGATATTCACAAAACTATCACAAACAAATTTATTGATATTTGGGCAGGACAACGTCTGTTGGGTCACCTAGTTGCTAACAAAAATCTTGATTTCGTTGTAAGTAGTGCTAAATATCTTAAATAAATTTATACACTCTCTTTACTATACCAATTAGGGAAATTAAAGTTCCAGTGGATGAAACAAATTTCGTTACTATATTAACCCTGTCAAATATTACAAAAAAATGAAATTTTGAAAATTTGATATGTAAGGTTGGACCTGTAAATTATGGAAATCATTGGACTATTCTTGCTATAATTGTAAATACAGCCCATTACAAAAAAAAAAACGTGCTGGAAATGAACAACTAAATAATAAGTCGTAGCCAAAACTATTTATGTAAGGCCTTTTATGGTAAATAAGTAAGAGTTTTACCCAGGTCTATCTATATACAATTTTAGTTCCATGTAGAGTAGCTAAATCATCTGAATACTTCAATTCGTGTAGGAACAACAATAATTTATAGTTGCTGAAGTAAAATAGGCTCAAGTATCGACAATTATTCCAATCGTAAATACCTATATGATGAGCTTAAACAATAAATTCTAATAAATTGCTATTATTGCAAAAATTATTCAATTATTATTATTTATCAGGTTAAAACATTTGATATCTAATATATGCTACCCACTCGCTACGTTTGGAAAAATTCAAAGAAAACTGTAAATGATTTAACATTGCGCTGAAAGTACTTTTTTCTTTTATTATGTTAAGCAACAACATATGTGATCCTGATATACTTTTCCGCATAATTCTCGTTATAATATTTGCTTCACATGGCAATGTAGATCAACATTTACCAGCTTATACTACGTCTAAGTTACAAGGAATCTCAGTCCAAGTCTATAACTGGAATTCTCTGTTAATGCAGTGTAATTTTAAACGAATAAATAAAATGTTCGTTATATAAATATTATTTATTCATAATTTTTAATAAAATGTTATGGAAACACTCCAACGTATTTGTTCGACGGAGGTACCTAATACCTGTCAATAGGTATCTCAAGACTTGTCGTAAACAGATACTCGAGTAACTATAGAAACATGAAACGTCACCCCTGGTATAATGTTGCATATCGGGTGCACACGATCTGTGCAGCGATGCAAGAGAAGCCGAACTGACGTGCCGCTTCACTTTGCTACACCCAGCGGCCGAGGTCAGAAGACCACCTTGTAGAACCCCTGTTCGTGCACCTATTATCTATTCATAAGAATTAATCCATGCAACAACACGAAAACTGTATCCTACGTCTTTTCGACGAACAATTGCAGAATTGCTTTAAATGTTAGAATGGCCATTTTCCTCCGAGTCTATTGTTCAACCACCTGGCCGGAGTATTATATTTAAATTTTTACGGGGAATCCGATACGAGCCGATATTAATTATAAACATGAAAACACAAACGGGAAACGGAAAACCGCTGAAAACGTATCCTTTCGTTGTCGCTGACCGCAATTGTGATATCTGATACGTAGACTCGAAAATAAAGCTGATATCGACTGTCTGTACTAAGAGCTGCGTCTTACTTTATTATACAATAACAATTTGTTGTAAATGAATATAAGTGATTTTATCGATAGCTCGATACACCAAGATATTATAAAACATAGTTTCGGATTTGCTATCCCTCATCAATAATGAGGTCCATTCTCATCTTTAAAAAATCTCAAAACGCGGGTAGATAGAATACACTAATAATAAGCATTTTCAATAATAGACTAGGTGGTATCTGTTTTGGTTTGTGTGAATCGTATATCCACGGAGATTTTTGGCTTTTTGGCTTTCAAATATCACTAGAAATGAAAATTTTTCTATGCGCATAAAAAAAACGTGGGCTTAACTTTTGGCGGCACAATATGTTAAAAAAATTCGAAAAATGTCATATTTGTCTTCCTATTTAATTATGTATCTTTTCAAGAGTTGATTTTAGGCGAAAATGGAAGAGGAAAAAAATGTTTGCAATTAAATTTTTTACAATACATGTCTAGTTACAAATCGAATGAATCATGTTTATTATGGTAAAAATTGAAAAAATCGCAAAAATGGCGTTAAAAAACAATACTTCTTAGGGAATTTTTTTGGTGTATTTAAATTGGGTATAGGACCTTTATACTTGGCTCAAAAAAACTTCATGTTATGTAGAATTATCACACCAAATTTCATCAAAATCGGTTCGATAGATTTTGCATAATAATTTTGCAATCCAGATTTTGAAAAAAAATTTGCAAATTTTCAAAATTTTGCACAGCAAAAACCAAGGCCCTTAGATACTTGAAAATTTAATCACATATAGAAGGGCTCTCAAGCTTTCAAACTTTTTTTGAAAAATTCGAATCCGTCAATTAGGAGAGCTCTGGCGCTTGTTTAAACATTGGTCGAATTTTTGTACTTATAAACAATTAGAACTTTGTGAATATTCAATCAAATCAAATTTTTTAAAGCAGGTTTTAAAAGTTCTTGGAAAGACGCTTCTTTAAAAAAAAAAAAAACGATTGATCAATTAGTTACGTAGTTATAGCCGATTCAATTTCGAGCAGGCCGAAGCGGCCGCGCTCTCTGCTTCCCCCACCACCACCACCAGTACGATTTTATTGAATTTCTCGCTTGCATAAATAACTTTAAACACGTTTTAAAGTAGGTTGCCAATGAAGAAAAGTATTGTAATCTTAGACCTGGTAAGTACTCGGAATACCAAATGTATTTTTCGAAAAATTAGCCCGGATGTCCCAGTACATTTAGTGTAAATGACGGCTATAATTACGTAACTAATTGATCAATCATTCTGTTTTTTTTTCATTTTTTTTTTTAAAGAAGCGTCTTTCCAAGAACTATTAAAACCTGCTTTAAAAAATTTGATTTGATTGAATATTCACAAAGTTCTAATTGTTTATAAGTACAAAAATTCGACCAATGTTTAAACAAGCGCCAGAGCTCTCCTAATTGACGGATTCGAATTTTTCAAAAAAAGTTTGAAAGCTTGCGAGCTCTACTATATGTGATTAAATTTTCAAGTTTCTAAGGGCTTTGGTTTTTGCTGTGCAAAAATTTGAAAATTTGCAATTTTTTTTTCAAAGTCTAGATTGCAAAATTATTATGCAAAATCTATCGAACCGATTTTGATGAAATTTGGTGTGATAATTCTACATAACATGAAGTCTTCTCGAACCAAGTATAAAGGTCCTATACCCAATTTAAATACCCCAAAAAAAATCCCTAGGAAGTATTGTTTTTTAATCCCATTTTTGCGATTTTTTCGATTTTTACCATAATAAACATAATTCATTCGATTTGTAACTAGACATGTATTGTAAAAATTTAATTGCAAACATTTTTTTCCTCTTCCATTTTCGTCTAAAATCAACTCTTGAAATGATACATAATTAAATAGGAAGAAAAATATGACATTTTTCGAATTTTTTTAACATATTGTGCCGCCAAAACTTAAGCCCACGTTTTTTTATGCGCATAGAAAAATTTTCATTTCTAGTGATATTTGAAAGCCAAAAAGCCAAAAATCTCCGTGGATATACGATTCACCCAAATATGGCTTTTTGAAACAGATACCGTCTGGACTATAATCAAAATCATTGAAAATACAAAAAGGTGTTTTAATTTAATAATAATCAGAATTGTTAAAATTTATTGAGGACTTCTGGAATCGTCCCCTATTTACATACTACATAAAAAGGGGTACATAGTTGTGACCGCACGCAGCTATCATCCGCTTCTTTGAGCCGTTTGTACTAAACAAAAAAAAAACTGGCTCAATTTTAGTTATTCATCAGTTCAACTGTAGTTTTCAATTTAGAAATAGGATTTTTATAGTGAAAATTATTATGTGGAGGACTGTGAACTGTAAAAAATATAATTTATTTTTAAGTTGTTCAGAGAAAACGTTTAGTTATGAAAGTCATCTCATAATTTAAAGGCCAGTCAAAACAAACGGAATATTCTCCTCTAAAATACTCTGCTTGACACTTAACAAGAGATTAAATAAACATATCCGGAAGTGTAGGGTCCCCAGCACGTTCAAAAGGTGAAAGTAATCTATTAAGAGACAGTCAAGAACTATGTTTTCCTAAATTCCCGAGTATTTAGTAAGAAAACATATACGACAGATGTTTGAGACGCTTAATGACAAAAAGACCCTCAGCACGAGTCGGAATCCGAGTTTACCCCGAATGGGCGTAGAGGAAACTTTTTCCGAGAGGCACAATTCATATGTATTCACTAAAAAAAGTAACGTGAACTTTATTTGCGATCAAATGAATAGTTCAGTGACACAAACTATTAGCATACAATTTCAAATAAAATGATAAGGAAACACGATAACGAATATAAGTACGAAGGAAAGTCCTTAAATAGCAGAAATTGTACAATAGCATTGTTACAACAGTGCTTATATAGACGCTCTGTGTCTTATTTCTTAGCATGGTCCTCCTGCCTCATACTTGTCTGCATATTCATAAGCTCGTGTAAGCTCTTTACAGAAAACTTTTTGTGTGACCTTTAACAAACTTGAGCAGCTTCAATTGCCTCATTGTCATTACCATCTGTAAAATTTCAACTGCAAAAAAGCGATAGTTGTGCCTGTTAACCACTCCATTTAAATAAAACGTAGCTTCATCTGAAAAAAGTACGTCTCGTTGAAAGCCATTATTGTCCTCACACCGTCTCATAATTTCCTCACAAAATTGTAATCGCCTATCATAATCGTCTTCCAAAAGCTCTTGGACAAGACATACCTTATAGGGGCGGTATTTCTCTTGTTTCAGAAACATTCGAATTGCAGTTCGAGAAGCATCGTGATTGCGGGCCAATGAAACAGTTAAAGTATGAGGATTTTCAACAAGTTCTAATGCAATGTCTAATTTCTTTTCTTCATTCAAAGCACGTGCCCGTCCAGTTTTGGGTAAAGTCTGTACTGTACCGTGTTCCTCAAATTTGTGAAATATTTTACTAACTGTCCCTTGCGAGATTTGGTTTTCGGGATATTTCGCATTAATTAAATCGCGCACTTCAGCCTGACTTCTTATTTTGTCTTCACATCCAAGCAATATCAAGATTTCGATGCGTTGCCTTTCCGACAATACCATTGCAATTCAGTAAATAACTTCATTTTGACACAATAGTAACGTTTCGAACTCCAATTTACAACTAAAGCGAAAAATTAACCAGAAAGCCTGGCAAGTAGGTGGTGCCAAAAAAACGCAACATAAAAAATATATCTTTTTTGCGTTAGCAGTGATAGGTACAGTTCCAAATTCTTTATTTTATTCTGTGCAAATTCATGGAGGATAACACTGAAGATAATTAAATTTTATTTCACTTGTTAAGTAGGTGTTTTATACAACCCTAAAAACCTTGCTATTGAAAAAATAAAACTTTTTTATTTGGTATGGCTGGATTAAGTTTTCTATAAGCTTTTCAACGAGCCCCCTCGTGCCTTATGTTTCCATTAGAAAAAAAAGTAGGGGTAGCTGGGGGTTAGGGGGTTGAAGAAAAATTAATTATTATATAACCGAAAGATGGGAAAAAATTAAAATCAGTTAACGTGTTTCGGCGTTTTAAAAAAAATTAACTCATTCAAAAGATATGAATTTTATTTCGAACTTCTGGCCATCCCTGTATATAGTACTAGTCACGATTTCACTTCTGGTAATGAATTTTAGGTCCCAGGCCTTATACAATAACACGTAGTCTAGGTTTTTTCTAGGTTCTCCTTACACTGATTGATCTTCTAATTAATAATTATTTTTGAAAAACAAAGTAACAATCATCATAACAATCTTTAGTTTCAAACCAATGAACATCAAAATCTAAATATTTCAAATTATTTTATTACGAAGAACTATACTTCTCTTATTCTCCGTTTCTGTTCAAAACATTTTGCCGCATGCTATTAATAAATTAGAAAAACAAACTATGATACTCAATAACTAGATTTGTGTCGTTTGTTAGATTCCTGCGAATGAAATACTGAACCAACCACCAACCCAAAACTACGCCTATGCCTTACAAAGATAATTTATTGCGATTCGAGATTCCTCAAATACTAGCCCGTTTTTAACGACCTGTAGTGACAAATAGATGCGCCTTTCTGAAATAATGGAAATCCAGAGAAAGGCATAACGAAATAGATATGGGTCGACAGTGTTTAGTTTGTGAAAATATTTAGCAAATCTATAGCAGACTACATTCTTGACCCATCTGTTTAATATTTCAAAATCTTCTACCTAAGCTTGCCTGAGATTTTATAATCCCCTTGTAATCCTGTTTGCTGATTTTCTCCGTGTGATTACTCCTTTTCAAAACCGAATGCAATAAGGTAAACAGTAATATTGCCACACACAATGAAATAGGTTAGTTTTTCTTTGCTGGAATTGTAAGTATCACTAAATGTTTTATTACAAATTTCTTCTTGGGTGGTAAATCGCTTCCCACCGCCTTAAAAATTGATGGGTTATTGTTTATTTATTTACTTGTATTTATTTATTATCAGTCTCGAAATTGTATGTTGAATCTGTAACACATTATAAGTAAATCAAACTTCAATTAAAATACAAACCATTTTGTCAATCCTTTTAAAAAGTTTGGAATTTTTTGCCATGTTTATTTGTTTCTACTCTATCTAATTTCCTGTGTTGTATTTAACATTTACAAATGCAACTCGAAAACATAACTTAAGTTAGTGACGTGACTCTCATTGTTACACTAGATTAAATAATTCCATTTTTGTCATTCCACTGAACCATGAAGTTGTTGATTTATTAGAAACTGTGTTAGGAGAAAAAACATGATACTGATTCTAATAGTAGTTTCTTAAGCCTCGGAAATGGAATATTACAAGACTAATAGCTTCCAAAAAAAAATCAAATTTTCGATTGTCATTGTGTAAGTTGCAATACAAGATGTTATTTACGTCTTTCAATTGATGTGAGGCGAAAAACTGAATAGTTTAACAACACAAAGCATAAATCTGCGTAGCAGAACTTGGAAATCGAGGAATGGAAGGTGTTTTGTGGTGAACCTAATCACGGAAGTGAGATCAGCGCAAAAGCCAAAGGAAATCAAATTAGACGATAAGAGAAATCAGAATCGCAACTTTTTTGTCATTATGTAAAACGAGAAAAAGAAATTATTTCAGATAAAATAAATATAGATACCTTCATTCAATAAAATAAGGTATAAGCACACAAAATGCAAGAAAACCTGTAAAATATCATTTTAACTTTTAGGAACGTAATCGAATGATAATGATGTTAGCCCTTCTGTAACTAGACATCGGAAACTTTGCGGCGACAATCAATATACAATGCTACTGACTACTATAAAAACACGTGCCATATACTCGACCAAGCAACGGCTCTCATAAAAAAAACCTGGATTGTTCACTGGCACGCCAGACCCACAGGGCAGGCATTAGTGTGCCGCTAGATATGTATCGAATATATTGATCGATGCGAAGCTTGAGATCAGAGGCAGACATGTACAAATGTGAAAATATACATCTGAGATTACTGAGAATCCTAGTGATTTTTTATCAAAGATGTCAACACACATTGCACATTTAACGATGAGACACAGGTTGTTCAGATTAATTACTTTCAATTAAGAAAGATAGCTGGGGAGTTCAGCTATCTTTCCAAATTGAAATCTTCACATTCATAAGTTTTCATATACATTTTGTGGCTAGATTTTCTTCATTGTGTGCCGCAATCGTGTGCACTTTTCATGAAAATGGTGAATTTTTAGAAAATTTGAACATCTTTTTTTATATAACGGATAATTTTACGGGAGACCAACCTAAAAAAATCTTATTTTAAAGTATAGTGGAAGATATCGTAGTTAACCACCTCTTCAATATACCTAGTCAAAGCTAAAAACTCCCAAATTTCATTCAGTTTATTAATTAAAAAAAAATTGGACAAAATTTGATTTAAAAAAATTCTATGACCTGTGGTTCACGTAGGAACAATCGTCGTAATTTTTTATGTTCATCCAGCCACTAAGTTCCTCAAAACAGCTTGTATGTTAGATCTAAGAATTCAAAACTTTGTCTTTAGAGAAGAGACTACTTCTGTTGTTTCCACTTGGAAAAGGCTTCCGATTATGGATTATTTCATGCATTGTGATTTATAGTAAAGTTCGTTTGTTTAAAGTTAGTCATTTACATATTTAATATCGCAAAACTTAACATAACCACCACGCTGCTCAACAGCAACTCCATTTGCAGAAAAGTGTTTTTTTGACCATCGCGTGCTCCGTAACGATAATAGCCACGCAAGCACCATATGGGTGAGATCCGATGTCTGAACTCTTTTATTTTCCTTTCAGCCGTAGCACGCGTCTTTTGTATCAATAATTAGCCCCTCGTGGTAATCGCTGTTCCATAAAAAAGGTTACGAATTGGGAAGAACAACTAAGAACGCTCTATTAAGTTCATTATGTGTAGTTTAAGACGTTTTGTAACATACGTCATGCACGTTGTGATAATGATCCATCCTTCTATTCTTTTACTTTTTCTAATATTAGCGTTTTGTTAAGTTGATGAGGGGAAAATAATGGGCATTTCACCGTAGTTATAGGGTGCAATAGGCATAACTAAAAAAAATAGTGGTTTTTGTCTGCAGGATGTATTGAAAAAGGTGCTTTTTATTCAGTGACTGATAGAACAAATCTATCGTCTTTAGATAGATACAGCGTGTGAACTGTGATTCTTTAAAACCGAATTTTAGGCATATCGTGTCCAAAGAACATTGTAGTGCATTGAAGATTGCTACAAAATTTTTTGGGAGTCGAGTTATTAGTTTCTGTGACATTTTATGATATAACCCAATGACTGGCCTGTACTAAAATTCAATGCAGTATGCTGTTTTCTGGAAAAGATATGATCAAAATTTTATCTTAAAACATTATCCTTGAGTAATCCATAAAATCTGTGGTGACTTTTCTCAAAACATCCTATATAACCATGAATCGGGCTTTTACTAGTTCTTATATTATTTCTGGAAATGTTTTTGGGGTCTCGAATAGTTTGAAAATCGTCTTTCACTAGGACTAATATTCGTGACGAAGAAAGAATTTGGTATTCGGTAGAAAAATTGCACACCAAAATTGCAAATAAAATAAAAAATCAAACCTGACATTTTAAAGTCGAATCATTGAAATCAAAATGTAAATAGTGTAGTGTTTTAAAATGGTTCATTTCAGTAAAGAAGATCAATTAGTAATTTGAAAAAAAGTTCAAAATTTAGTACCTAAAAATACTAAAAAGTCTAAAACAAACGTGTGGAAAAGTCTATCAACTTCTGCAGAAAATGATCATAGATCTAATATTAGATTTATGGAAAAGATATGTAAAATAGAGTCTTTAGCTGTCCAAGAATTAGCATACATTTTGGAAGATTACGCTTCCAATATGAAGAGGAGAAATTGTGAAAATTATAATAATAATTAAAACAATGAACAATCTAAACAATTACAAGAAATGGTTTATGAAAAATACAAAAAAATAGGTTTAATCAATTTTCTGATAATTTATGACCGCTAGGAGCTGCTCGAGATGCTTTAAACAAAAATTATGATGATTATAAAAGAGTTATCGTTTGGGACAAAGATACCCTAAATGATTTAGAGCACATTTTTTTTTCATATTGTTTCACGTGAATTAGCATTGAGAGGTGGGGCAGGATTTTCTACTGGTATTCAATTTTTATAAGAAACTGACAATCTCAGTAATCTAACAGGTCGCATTGAATATAACCGAATCTTCCCAAAACTTCCAAAAGATTTTACCATCTGTGGAAGAAATTGGTAAAAAAATATGAAATCACATTTAGACCAACATAGTGTATTTAACTCCAAATCCAAACTAAAATCGAAGGGATTATATATAAACTACCCAGTTGGGAAGAGTACTTAAGATGCGGAGAATCATAGAGGGATCAATAAAATCATGAAGACTATGTTTTAATCACGACCAAAATATAACAGAAGACAACACAAAAAACCAGAAAATAATGGTGCATATCATTAACTCAAACCAACCCACAATCGTTTAGAATAACTGATTGTACCTAATGTTAATAATGACTATAATAAGTAATTTTGTATTAACGTTAGTTTCTTTATCGTTTGAATTTATGTAATATTATTAAAGACATTATTAGCAGTTAATAAAGTTATCTACTAATTTTATTTGTCCAAGATATTAAAGTGAGAGAGTATTTTTCTACATATAACTCAAATAAAATTAGAATCATACATTAAAGTTGTACTTAGTAAAGTTTTAAAATAACATCATTTGATTGGCTAGAAAATAGAGGTGTGAAATTTTCAGCATCCTCTTTCACAAAGACAACTTTCAGCAACTGTATTCAAAGCGTAATAAAAATTTTATAAACGAGGCAATAATTATTCAGAAGGATATCAAGGATACATTTATTTGATATATCTGTATTAGCATATCTACAGTGCTTTCGAAAAGTAACGAATAAATTCATTATTTTTTAAATTGAGAAGTTTTCGAAAAAATCCCCTGGCACGTCGATTTAGTTTTTAAAAAAGGCACTTTTTGACATACGATCCATATTTGTGACGTCATCGTTGTTTGAGATATGACATCTTCGACAATTTTTTTAAATAGCAACCCCCAATTTTGACTATGCCATTTGAAAGAGCGTGTCATTCTACATACACATCATGAAAAATTACGGTGTTACATAACAAAAATTTCAAGAAAATAATGTTTGAAGATTTTAAAATTTAATTTTCACAATACTGAAAATGATAATGATTATGTAAAAATCGACTAAATTAAATGTTCAAATTGTGCACCGTTGGCTGCCTGACAGTAGCCAAGACGATTAATAAATTCTTTTTGGACATTATCAATAACTTCAGGAGGTATACGATGTATCTCGTGACGAATTCTTGCTTTTAAATCTTCTAAATTAACCGGTCTAGTAACGTATACTTTGCTTTTTAAGTATCTCCACAAGAAATAATCTAGGGTTGTCAAATCAGGCGATCTGGCTGGCCATTCAATCGGCCCCCTTCTCCCTATCCAACGATCGACGTGCCAGGGAATTTTTTCGAAAACTTCTCAATTTAAAAAATAATGAATTTATTCGTTACTTTTCGAAAGCACTGTATAATACCATAATAATAATAACAGCATATTCCGTTGATACATTTCAATGTATGGAAAAAACATAGGAGATAATAATATAAGCATAATTATACGAACATCAGATATGACATTTAAAATATATTTGTAAACTATAAAATGAAACTACCAACAACATCGCCTAATCATATTATAGTCTCGAAATAAGTCATATTTCTTCACTTAAATAAATAGACCTTGACTGAAGAACAATTTGCTTAATTCAAAATTACATGCTAATGGAGATACACCAAATAAATACATTCTTGATTCCAGGATCACAGTTTCTTCTGTGATAATGTCCCTCTAACGGACTAGGGCAACATGCCACAAAAAACGAACTGCCTTCGCTACAATTGTAACGGCAACTACCTTTATCATTCAAATTAATAAAACAAATATTTCGGCAAGCGAAAAGACCGGGCCTTTCCGAAACAATGCGTGACAAATGGACAACACGTTTTATAATAGAATTAAATCACGGCCATTAATATCTCGAAACAGACCGTGTCAAAAATTGACCCCTGTTAATGAGGGTATCATGCTTTATAATATTTTAATCCCGGTATTAATAAAGGGGTTAAACTCTTCCTAAACAAAGGAAGGGTCTAATTTCGTACGACATTATGGACAATGCGACACATGTTTTGCCTGCTCAGAACTGGTCCAATTTTTTTAAACCTTCAGTTTAGAGTAATGTCACATGTGTTTGATGTGTGACATTCTTTGAAGCAAAAGAAATGCAACAAATCACCTTGCATGTTCATGTAAATTAAAAAGTAGGATAGATATTTAATAGTTTGTAGAATGCAGTTTGGAAAGATGAGTAAAATACTGTAATCCAATAAAACATCGCAATATGGTGAAGTCTGTTCAAATTTTTCTCTCACCAGATATTGGGAACATCCCGGTGGTTGAGCTATAAATCCTCCAACCCATTTGTTTTGATATTTTAATGAGTGGTGATTAAAATATTCGTCCCCAACTGCATCAAAGGGCAAATTCGATACTCACCGCGTACCAAACGGTTTCTACATTTCGGAGCCATAACAGCCAGCGCATATGTTCGCCTGGAGTCAAAGGAAGAAGACGCGACCAAGAAGCCGGATGGTCCGCGATATAACATCGACAATAAAGCGCGGCTTCTCAAAGGGAGGGTTGTGTATCATAAACCTATGTTTATTGTAACTGTGCCATACCATGTCTTTATAAATAACTGTAAAACGGTTTATGACACATCAGGCGCCTATTTAGCCACCATAGACACAATCTTATAGTTTCGCCTTGTCTAAATAATCGGTGGTTAATCTTAACAATTGTTTGTTTAATCGCGCTGTTAAGACCCGGCTCTGATAAATGATACTCGATGAAAGATTTTTAATTAAACTTCACGCTCCACAAATATTTCTTTCAAGCCGTCGTTGTTTGGATCCGGCCAGTAAGTAAGCACCACAAAAAACTGTAAGCGAGCAGCAAGGCTGACTGTGGGAACCGCTTCTAAATCCGATGTTTTGCCAAAAAATGTAGCGCTATGGTACTTTCAAGTAAAAAGTTGTATAGGAAAAATTTACATTTGTAAAGAGATATTCAATTTGACTCGGTATTCCAAAATGCACGTATACCTAATTGTTTTCTTGACGGAACATCAAGCTTCAAGTCACAACACGGAAAAAATATATTATGACAATAACTTTGTAAAATGTAAATCATTTAGTTTTTCAAAAAAATCTCTTGCATAATTTTTGTGTAAATTTTTTGCATTAAATTTTTCATAATCAGGACGATGAGGACGACGATATGATGATCAGGACTTCACACTTACCACGTCTCTATGTAGACAATAAAGTCTATGAAGGCGTATAAACCACAGAATAGATGCAACAAAAAAACTTTTATTGTGCATGTCTTTAAGGTTAGGTAGGCATATGTAGATATTTTTAAAACATTTCTATAGAGAATTTTTAATAAAATACAAAAACTTGGTAAAATGTAAAATATTTTCACAATCAGGTTGTCCGAATTGCAGACATTAAACTTCTCTCCTCAACACAGTAAAAAATACCCTACAAAAATGGTCGAAACATGCTTCGTTTTCGAGATATGTGGATTTTTGGCTTTTACTGATATGTGATATCTGTTTTAAACTTTTGCATTTTAGAAACTATTTATAAGAAGACTTTAATTAGACAGTTTGTTTTGTCCAACATAGCTCTATATTATGCATCAAATGATTTTGCTTAACGTCAAATTCATAGTACGTAATGAACAAATGATAAACGGGAAACATGATTCAAGTCACGTCGAAGCAGTCTAGATTAAAATATCCTGTCTCTAGCTTTTGTTTCGGTGTATGGCCATCTATTTAAAAGTTGTTGATGCTCAAACGATGGCGTCAGCAGTTGAAAGTAAGTCAAAGTTAACATTTTAACTAAAGCTACAATAAATATTAATGAAAACTAGTTACAAATGTCTCAAAAAAGGTGTTTCATAAACTAGTTTGAAACTGCCGCAAGGTGCTAAGAAAAAATTCACAGTATTGTTTTTCCACTAATTATAAATGTTTGGAAAAATAGTTTTTGTTAATCTTACTTAATTGTATTTACTTTTTCTCCTTTTTGACCATTGACTAATTATTTTCTCGTCGTCTGTCCCTCTAATATACTGCAGCAAGCACGCAATTGGGGGGGACGCGACACAGAAATAGGGTGAAAATAAAGAACATGCTACAGACAAGAGTGTTAACTGAGCCTCGATGTGTCCCTTTGCGCTATGACAAATTACTCAGATATTAAACTCTAGCATCCCTTTGTTAAATTGATGATCCAACCAGGTGATGCCCTACTGTTACTAATCGGACATTACAAAGGGTTGTCTTGCTCGGATTTTAATAAAAAAGAGTTACAACATCCATAAATCACTTCTGATTAAACTGGTAAATTAACTTGGAACAAGTCAGATGGAATCTTCACATGGATATTTTTTTTGTAGCTAAAGATCTAGCAACAAAGTTCTATCCCCATATTTATGTCTTACAGTTTGTGAGCTTACAACACTGTTAATTTAATCGAAAGTAACTGTAAAACTATTCGCTGCAGAAAAACAGTTTATGGCAGATTTTTCTTAAAAATACAATGGAAAATGTGTCAAGTGTTACAGTTAAAAAAAATCAAAAAAAGTTGGTGAATTTCGGAATGGTTAGGAGTATGAAAATTCCATTTTAAAAAAATATTTATCCTGTATACACAACAGTGTGGAATTTTATTTTAATATCAGACAAGCAAACAAAGGTTTTAGTTAACTATTTACAGAAAATATTTGTGATTTAAAGATTTAAAAACAAAGATACCTAGCCGGTATTCCTTGGGCGGTTGCCAAATTAATCCTGGCATTTATTAATATTTAAGCCATCACGACATCCTTAATTAATAAAACAAAGGAACAAAACGCGCATTATGCAATTATTGAAGACAAAAGATTGGCATTTTTATTTTGTTTTGCACCCACAAAGGCGAGCGCGTGCTAGTTAGCGCTGGGCCCGTCGGCCGAGTCCTTTTTCCCGTCAATTAAAACTTGATCCTGGCACGGGGACCTTTCTTTTCAGGCGGATGTGCTATCAGGCGACACGCGACGAATTATTGTACCGATTTTTATTGTTTTGCCGCGTCTCGCCGTGAGATCTCGCCGGGCCTACGGCGGATTTGCCGAACCATCTGGCAGGTTAAAAATTTCCACCAGAACACGACAGAAAGCGCGTCGATATTCTGACTTTCCTTAGTAGAAATATACTACTACTATAAAAAGTTCAGTTTCTACCAAAATTAACATTATTTTTTCAAAAATTTTTCATTTCAAAACATAATATTTATAAATATTACTAAGTATCTAATCTGAAGCTTCGCATCGATCCATTTATTCGATACGTATCTAGCTGCACCCTAATGCCTGCTCTGTCACCAATTCAGGTTTTTTGCCGAGGGACGTTGGCCGTACATTTCATTGTCGTTTGTGCGTGTGTCAGTGAGGTTGACGCTTTGCTTGGTCGAGTGTATGGCACGTATTTTTATGACACTCCGTAGCATCGTGTATCGTGAGCATAGAGCGGCACACGTCTTGACTACAGGTTTAGCTGCTACAACACGTATAGATCTTTTTAGTAGTGACGTCACATACGTCGAATAATAGACAACCCTATAGTGCAAATTGTCTTGAAGAATTTCTCAATATTTTTACTAGATTTATGTACTTTGGACATGCAAATGCCAAAAAAATGTCTTCTTTGTCATGACCCTAAATATCGCGATATTCTAGCAATATTAGAAATATTTAAGAAGTTACGAACTAAAAAAATTATAGAAAGTTTGGTTGTGGTTAAGAGTACGTCTATAATAAACCACTTGAAGAAAAAAACACTCTATAAACACACTGACATAGTATAACACCAAGAAAAACAATAAAAATACTTAGTAGAACTAGAAAATGCCAAAATTAAACAAAACAAGAGGAAATATGCTAATTATGACAATGATAACATATCAACAAGATCTCACCTGCATATGAGGCTATTCTGCCCGAGCATGCGCATTAGGTATAACACGGCTAATATTAATTTTTCACTTTATTTAAATTTAGGAATATTCTTTTATATCGTTTTTGTAAGTTTTAAGCACATTAGTGTATCTATTTTACCAAACACGTGTTGGTTGTTCTTAAATACTTCCATATCCTTGTAAAAATAAATTAATTTAAAGTTGTTCATTTTTATAATATCTATGTAATTAGTACACAAAGGTCAGATTCCGTGTGTACAATTTGTAGCGGGTTGCCTAAATATGTGACGTCACACTAAAATAGTCTATTGCCGCTTACTAGCATAATATATATTACTACTGTTTATTTATTTGTCGCCACAAAGTTTCCGAAGTCTAGTCGTAAGTCTTTTGAGATAAAGATTTAACGTTAGCAGTTTTTTCTTCTACAAAAAAAAAATAGTAATTTTTTTTCGAAAAAAATGTTAATCTGTAACCGATATACAAACATGTTAATAAACATAATATTTTGTGGTGCTGTGTTTATCTATTTTTCATTACGAGATTTCAGAGTAGGCAAAAAATAAATTTTTAGCAAATAAGATAGTGGGAAGCAACTACTCGGTGTACTACAACACCCTCCAGAATTAAATTACAACCGCCGTATCTAGTAACCACCTAAGATCATTCGTTAGCAGAATCACCAGTCAGTTTCGAACTTATTAGTATGCCATAACTGGGATTTTTTTCCCTCAATATCATTAGTTATTTACGACACATGTCACGCTTTCATGATATCGGATTAAATTGGATGACAGATTAGTAGGTTGCTTTCTGTCAGTAGATACAAAGAAAGGCTTTGTATTAGTAGTCACGGACTAGCAGTGGCAATTGGCGTTTAACTTACTACTTAGGTTATCTCACCCACGGGCAAAAAATCAGTAATTCTTTCGTCGTAGGAATTTGCCTTTTTTTATCTAAAATTTACCTAGGATAAGAATAAAACCAATACATAATGAATACACTATTCCATATTTTTGTTAGTTTTTAAAGTTACTTGAATATTTTTGAAATACATAATCTTGTCTATTTTAAATTACATATTAAAAAAAATCAATACCTGCGTTATGTACATGTAAATTTAATTTAAACAGTTTTATCACAATTATTCTGTATTGAGCTAGACATGAACACTTTGAGTGTAGTTGTGAAATATATTCGCTGTATGTATCTAAATATCGCTGGCGTTCGCTTTTCGTGAGTGGACGAAACTTTTGTGAAAGCTGTAGCAGCGTTGGATAAAATTTTGGTATGGCGTCGCAGCGATCAATATAGACGCTCTGTTTCCATTGGCTGTCCTGAAGCGGCGTCGATATTCGCCATTTTGGTGGCAGCTACTTTCTCTCCTTTGTTTGAAAAGGGAAACGGAGCAAAAATAAATATACTTAACTTCTTTAAAAAATATTAAAAAGCCGATAACTTGAACTTTTACATTAAATATGTTTAATTTATTCTGTGCTACATTTGTTTAATTTATTTTTTTCTATGTTGTTTAACAGAAGTAATCTACATTACAAGTACCTTGTTTTATGAAAATAAAATATATTTCAGAAAAATTTACTACTTTGGCTAACGCTTAAAATATACTAAAATTGTTAAAAAGTAGCAAAAAAATTGTTAAATAGAGAAAAGTTAATAGCAGACTTCACAAGATTGTAAAACTTTTTCAAAATATTTATTTAGGTAGTTTTACACATACTTATCCTTTCGCAGAAATAACCGCTTAATATTTCATTCCCATCTTCGTTTAACGTTTTGCAATAAATTTCGAAAGGACGCACGCTGAAATATGAATAAAATATGCCGCAGCAACCGCTTCATTTTACTGCCAATTTTCCAAAAGCCACATTTTTAAAACACAGTCCCAGTGTGGCACGAACCGTCCGACAAGCAAGAAAACCATAAACCTCGCTTCGTTGGGCACAATAATATTTAACGACCTCCCTTCAAAGTAACATTTTACAGTCAGTTTATGAGTTCGAGTTGAAATTGGGCATAAAGTATGCTCCGGACAGATATTGTTGTTTAGTGTCACAATTATAACCAAGCGCATCCTTTTACAACGAAGTTGTTCGGGTTAATTGCCCCCATTCAATTTCCCGTAAAAACAGTTCCCTGTGGCCGCCCACTTGGTGTTTGCCGAAAAAGATTCGGTACCTGACCCTATAAGGTCGCCCGGGTTACAATGAAAGGCGGTAAATTGCTGTTTGCCGTGGAAGTAACCCAGTGGTGGAGGTTCTTAAGTGTTTAGCTAGGTTTAGATGGAGATGGAGTCAAATTTAAGTTCATTAATGAAAATATTAACGTTAATGAGATTATTGCCCAACCAGATAATCCATTTATTGGACAAATTAAAGAAAAATAAAAGATTGCAAGCACATCTTCCTAATATAATGCAGATTATCAGAAAAATGTAAATATTTATAAACAGTGGCGGCCCCTGGGTTTGAATACAGGGGGGGCGCATTTAGAAAAGAGGATATACATTATAAGACCTGCAGGTGGTGTGGGGGGTGGCAGCCCCCCGCGGCGAAAAATTTTAAGGAATTTGAAGGTCATTGTGTTTTGCAAGTACCCCAAAATGAATACTGTCAGTGTGTACAGTAGCTACTTAGATACAATGCGAGAAACAAAATTCCAACGTGTGGGGGCTGAAGTGGATAATCGATCAACCAACCCAGTTAGGATATAATTATGTAGATTACTGTAATAGTTCATTCTGTATAGTTTTTGAAGTTCCTTTAAAAACATGGGCATCACTAAGATGTTTATCTAAAACGGGATCAATTTTTGCACTATAGTCTATCAGTTCTAAAAATACCCCTTTGTTTGCCGAGTCACTTTTTTTATTATGTCCACGAAGAGAAAGATTACATGTACCACATAGTTTTAAGATATTTAAAATTTTTGAAAGAAGCAATCGATTTTTCTTAACTGTTTCGTTATGACTATTTACTATTTATTTGTTCTGCATAAGCACTATTTAAACAAGAAGCAATATTTACTCTTCCTAAAAGTAAAAAACTCACCAACTTATTTTTGTGTTTAGGAGAATTTTCATGTTTCTTAATTTTAATTTCTAAATGTTTCAAGTCAGAAACTCCAGTTTTCGTCCAGTTTTCTTCGCCTCCTCCAAACAATAAACATACAAAACAAAAAAATCTATTTGTTTGGTCACAACCACACAACCACAGGGTCTTATCATAAATGTTTTTATCAAATTTGCGAAAGCCGGCCCACTTTTTGCACTCTTTCTGCACCTCAACTAAATTCAACACTGGCGTTGGACGTCCGTTATTTTTCAATTCGACTTTTTCCTCTAAACTTAAATTACTAATAACAAGTTTTTTTATTTCACAAACCCTCATTTTAAACTTAAACTTATAAAATATAATGTCTTAAAAAGCGCCAAAGCAAAAACAAAACACATATAACCACACTTCAGTGATACGGGTTACTGCCTCATGGAGTCCCAAAACAAAGCGCGCGAGCCTATCGTCGCCTATCCCCTCCACGTGCCAATTTGTCCAATCATATGTAAAAATATGCTTGCACGATGGACTCAGATTTCACGGTCCGCGATGGAGTGGGGATTGCGCGCGCGGTTAAACATAACTCTTTGGTACGATCATAGATGGCAGATGGCATTAATCTGAGCTACGTTCACGGAGTACATGCACTTTATGCAACCAACCTAACATCCAAGAGATATTGAATGCATGCTATTTAGATTTCTTATTGATTTAAATAAATACATTATTTTAAGTTTATAGTTTGAAAATATCTGGGGGGGGGGGCGGAGTCCCAGAGTCCTCCTTCACGAGCCGCCACTGTTTATAAATATATGTATATAATAGTGCAAAAAATAAATTACTTAATATTAAACAATCAAATCCATGTCTAGGTAAAATTATTCAAAGACACAATGAAAACCTCACCATAATTATTCTTCCTATTTTAATTATTAGATATTCAATTTAAACAGTCATAAATTGTTGGGATAACCGCTTTCAGGACAATGATCATCAATTTTTCGAATATTTGCGGATGGGTGTATTTTTAAATAATTTTCGAACTGCCCTTTTCTATTTTTTTTTACAAAATTGTATTTGTAAGAGTCTCCTCATTTTTTTTTGATAAGTTTTGAATCACCTTGTATATTCCATCCTTAACCGTACTAAAAGGTACAAAGTTTTTAAAACATCCCTGTTTTTAAACGAGTTACAGTCGTTAGCAAATAATAGTCAACTACACTTTTTACCATCGCATAAATCATTTATAAATAATGCAAAGTACAGAGGACTTAAATTGTACCCTCGAGGTACACCAGATAATGCAAGAAAAGTATTTGACTTGAAACCGTTATATTGAAATCTATTATGTAAGTACGAAGTGAAGAAGCTAATTAAAAAGTTTTTTAAAGTCATATGATTTAGGTTTTATAATAACATTTCTGAATACGCAGTCAAAAGTCATCAGGAAGTGAGTGATCACAATCTCTTGACTTGTTTGTAATTTTTTAAGAGCTCTTGTTACACATGCTTCAGTTAATCGTTCAATCTCATTAAATCACTAATCATTATACCAACGACTTGCGTTACATCAGACTTTGATCAATAAGCACTACCAAAAAAGCACTGAAATCCTCAACAGTGTCCTGTGCGTAGTATTTTATTTAGTGTTATGTTATTTTTTATTTAACAAATGACTAAAAGCGATAGGGATTATTTGATACATCAAGAAACGCGGCTTGTATATAAAGTTTACATGTTTTCCAAAGCATTGACATCCTTGCATGTTTTATATTTTCTACATCATCTATCCATCAGTTTAATATTCCTCAAGATGTCAAGAGAATACCATACTGGAAATCTTCTTTTATTATTTTTGAAAAGGGGAACACATAAATCAAAGACCAGTACAGTGAGACAAAACCTCGAAGGCACTATTGTAACATCAATAAATTGATTTAAAAATGTTTTTTTTTTATTTAAAAATGCCTTTCTTCAATATAATAGTAATATTTTAATATTCCGAGATATTTAACCACATCGTAAATTTAACAAATATTTTCAACTGAGTGCTATCAAACAAAAATTTTTATTTCAAAATTTTCCCTCTCTAGAGTTTTAGGTTAAAAGTTGAGAAAGAAGACATCAACTGATTATTTTATTTTACTTTGTTTCATTAATAGAATTGGTTAGGAGGCTAATATTATAGTAGTATTTAATTTTAATATTTAAGTGTCAAGTTTTCATCTCTGAATCGTTTCCTTTACTGTTTTCTAAAGAATAATTCTAGATCGTCTTACCTTTCCCTGTTCCTTGTCAAAATCACATTCCTTGTCGGGCATGTAGCCAGTGGTGGGTGGTGAGAACATCAGCTGCAGGTTGGTACCGGTAGCCGCAAAGGCGATTTCTGTATGTCCCTCACGGCACGCATTTTGGAAGCGGACCATCCTCTCTTCCTGGGGTCTGTCTCTGTAACCCGTATATCGCACCTGAAATAATGCGAAATTTAGAATTAAAAATTTTCCTTGAAGGTAAAACTGAGTCAATGAAAAAAGATATATCCTTAAAAATTCAAGAATATATTTTTAAACTATTGGTACTTTTTTTTAATACAAAAAGTTAACTGTAAAATGTGTCTGAGAGGTGCTGTTCCCTCCATAGTGGCTTTAGAGCCAACAAGAACTGAAATGAACATCAGGGCCAGCCAAGGGGTTCTGATAGCGGTTCCGCTTCCACAGAACCTAGCCCGAGAACGACAAGGGCAGATCAAGGTTAAACTAAAAAAGTGCAATGAAAATCTTTAACTGGCGGTGACCACGTACATAGGTCACGGCATAATAACCCAAAATATTTAACATTCTGAATATCTTAAATCAGTATTTTTAAAACCATTGTTTTGTAAAAACTTGCAGGTCTAAAACAATACAAATGAAACCTCCTAGAGTTCAGATACAAAATTAGAAAACATTATGTATCCATACATGCGCCAATTTGGGTATTACTGAGCTTTAAGTCATTATAGCTACTGGTATCTGTATTCAGCAAATATTGCTCAATTTTGATCTGAAGAATAATTGAAGACCCTGGTGCAAGAAAGGGGATAAGTCTAGAGTTATGAAAATAGTTACCTTTGATGCTAGATTGCAAACTACTATTTTTGCATTCGAGAATAAAAGTTTCTTTTACGAGCGATATCGAGCAAAAAAATTATTCGAGGATGCAAAAGAATTTCGCAATTCAAATCGCATTTCGCAAATTTCGCAAGATTTCGCAAATCAAACAACATATTTTCGAAAGCTGTATACTACAGTTAAAAAATTACTCATTTACAATTAATTTACTTGACATGTATTTCACCTACAACTTACTGCATATACAGGGTGTCCCGAAATTAATGCAACAAAATTTGGTCACATATTCTTAAGACAAAAGGGGATCCGTATTTTTTATTTTTGCCAAGTGGCCTACTCCTAAGAATAGTCTTTTTTATATCTCAGAACCCAATACAAGATTCACTAAATTTGATATACAGGGGTTTTATGACATGTGGAACCTGATAGTGCTACATTGAATTTTGAAAATTTCTTGTCTCTTGATATTCTTGTCGTAAAACTTTTTGAGAAAAATGGTAAAATGTGATCGAATGCATACCGTATTGGTATGAAATTCTAATTAAATTTAATGTTAAAAGCCGAATTGTTAATAAAAACTTCACAAAAACAATTTGAAACAATTATTTTCCATGAGATAGGTAAATTTCTGTGTTTAGATCAGGGAGCAAGAAATGTGGTCCAATTATGCCATCTAACCCAACAGTTAATCGGGAATCGATATTGCCAATGAGTTTCCTTCAATTAAATTCAAGATATTTCCTTCTTAATAGGCTGTTAACAAACGACGTCTTCCTGCATTGGATCTTCTTACGATTACAGAACCAGTCTCCATAAGTTACCGGTGCACAAGCGAAAACATTGAATGATATGGATGTATTATCGTTGTGGAAAATCTCACCACTTTTTTGACAAATACAGAAAAATAATAATCTTACAATTGAATAACGATAACATTGATAACTTTCAAAAAATAAATTGGTTAATTGTGAACGCCAACAACCTACGATTCACAAGTAGCATTTCATACGAAGCAACGATATGTATTCGACCACATTTTGCAATAATACAAAATTTATCACATTTTTTAAACGTCTCTCAAGCATACGTTTATAAAACTCTAAATGACTTAACTAATTATAAATTTGAATGACCTGAAATAATTCCATAATAATTTGCAACATTAATCGTTTTTGAAAATCTAGCGCAACGCTTGCGCCAGTATATTTATCTCGACCCACCCTGTAGCTTAAAAAATTATTTAATAAACGAGTCGTAATCGAGTTCATCGAAAATCCGTCACGCCATAATTGATTCTAATTGCGCAAAGTCTTGAACAAATTAGCATAGCCGCATTATATATGTTTCTTCGGTACCTCTTTGGGACATGGCAACGGATGGGGAGTTCCACGATTTTTATGCGTCACTACAGCGGACGTCAAGTAGCTCGCAGCGATCACACTCCGCGGATGACGAATGCGTATTGTAATTAATGCTTTAACGGTGTTAATAAGCGCCACATGTTTGCCATTAAATCGACGCCGTGGAGACGATTTGTCAGCACTGGAGCTGATCTTCAACACATCACCTATACGGACAAATTTAACCGATTTGTACGAAATATGGCTAATTTAATGGAATTTTAATTTAGGAGATATGCAGCCATGTCATTAAATCTAAGTATAAGCATTTCAAAGCTTTTAATGCAAGTTTTTAGTATTTATTTAATTTTTGCCTGAGAATATGCCATGTTAGAATTATATTATTTAAACCTTCGCCGTTAGAGCCTTTGTTGTTAAGATAAACAAAAATATTTTTTATTCGTATTATTTATAAGGTAAGATTGTTGACGAATTTAATCTGAATGCAATCATTTATACATAAATAATTGTCAGTTTGTAACAAAACTGTAAAAGCTGTGCTTATTCTTGAAATAGATAGTACGGAAATTATATTATAATTATAAGTTATATTCTTTTAATGGCTATGATATGAATGTTATATTTTTAGGATATCTTAAAATTTCTCAGAGATCTGAACATTGATGTAAGTCGTACATCCACCTTTTTTAGAATGTGATTGTCAATATTTCATTCCTAACTTTTTTTAACTCCATTATTTTTAATTTTTGAACAATATTGATCTCTAGACTACGAGAAAGACAAAAAAGGTGCTCTACTTTGTATAATTTTAATTAGTTGAACCGTTTTCCATAAATTCTGGTACGTACATTAGGTTGCATTAATACATATCTTTTTCTTTCTAGTCAACACCCTTATGAATAATATTTTTCAAAAATTAAAAAATCGAGTAAAAATTAAAAAGCTGAAATTTAAATAGTCACTTTCTTACGCAAGATGTAGAATTCGAATAATATTACGTATATTATATAAGTACGAGTATGTCTGCATTTTAAATATGAACAAGATTAAGTTATCGGCTTTTAAGATATCGTGGAAATATTTTATTATTCGACCCGTTCATGTTTCAAAAAAACTTGTGTGCAAGTTCCTGATGGGAAAATAATAGAGGAAGTTCATGTATAGTTTTTTTCTTAGGCGCCCTATTTTCGAGGTACAGTGTGTTGAAGTTGTTATTTTCCAAATGATTTTCCTTAATTATCTTTAAATCGGCTAAAGATAAAAATGTCAAAATTTGTACACGAGTAAACACCAACTATGCGTTAAGAATAATGTGCAAACGGTTTCTTTCTGAAAAGCAGTGTCGCCGATACAGGTAATTGAAAGGGTACAATCGAAGAAAAAATATGTTAAAAATCAAAATTTATTACATTTCTGAACGGTTCTGTAAATTTTAAAGGATACTACAAAAAAAAGGTATACTTGTCGAAATTCGGTAGCATGTACCATTTTCGAGAAAAATGAAGCCGATTTAAAGATAATTAAGGAAAACCATTTGAAAAGTAACAACTTCAACACATGTAAAGAACTTTACATGAACTATTCCTATTAATAAATATTCTCTATTAAAAAATAAAAACTATATTACCTAAGTTTAGTTATCCATATTAGAAAACGAGCTTCAATTTTCTTTATTCAAATGATTAGACGCAAATGAATGGAAAAAATAAGGAATCATAATTAATTGAAAGGATAATTCATACAGTCCGTACGATATATGTTCAGATAAATTTCCAAGAAGACCCCTGCGTCACTTTCTTGGAATTAACCGCATTCGACACCCGAGGTAGAAAGGCATTGACGGCGTGGCGTTCACCGTAGCAGCTTGCGGTTTTGCAGTTACGAAGGCGTGTTTCTATCTCAACAAATATCATACGGACTGTAAGAAGGATAAGTAGTGATGATTTTTCAATTAATGAGTCCATCATGTTCTTATTTTGTTATATTGCCCAAAAGAGGAATTGCTTTGACGATTTAGGTAATCTATTTGAGTGATATTTCATTATTTTGATATTTGCAAAAAAATCCTCCTGGTGTATATAAAATAACTTGTTACACGAATGAGAAAATTAAGAATATATTTGAATATATTTTACACAATGACTATGAAAATTTATTTGTATTTCTAAAAAGATAGAGAATCTCAAATTTTGTAAAGTCTAGTGACATGCTTTGATTTTTTCCATATTGAATGTAGTTATCAGAAATTCTAAAGTTACAATCTCAATTCTATTTTTTGGTCAAATAGTATCTGAAAAAAAATTATTTATCGTGAACGTAAAAATTATGTACAGTACACTACTGTCGAAATAAATGAAATAGACCCCTGACTTTGGAAGTCGATATTAAGAAAACTTAAAAAAATTTGAAATTTGGACCATATATAGCCTTGCTATTACCATATTGTGTGTGTTAATTGATGCTATCTCCGTAACTATCGCTTTCTTTAAAAAAAGAAAAAAACTGACATGGGTAGCAAACAACAATCTGAAAAAATTTGTTAAAATAATACAGTTATAAATATGATATCCTTAAAAACAGTATCGGAATGGTATAGTCTTTAAAACTGTATTATTTTAACAATTTTTTTCAGATTGTTGTTTACAATTATTTACTACTTGAGTCAGTTTTTTTCTTTTTTTAAAGAATGCAATATTTACGGAGATAGCACTCCGTTCTGTTTTGCTTAAAAATAAAAAAAGAAGAGCTTTTGAGACAAATGACCTTCACAGTACTAAAGACAATAGTTCGACCTATCGTCAGTAAAAATTTGGAATTTTTTTATCAATTAACAAAAAAATTCCGACGACTTAAAGTGGGAGGTATCAATTTTGTAGGCAGAAAACCGTGATTTTTTTAACATTTTCATTAATAACTAAAAAATGGGATAACGAAACTAACTGAAATTTTAGCACAAAATAGAGTAATAGTGAGGCTATATATGGTCCAAATTTCAATTTTTTTGTCCCTATGTTTTCTTAATATCGATTTCCAAACTCAGGGGTCTATTTCATTTATTTCGATAGTAGCTTTCCTGATGAGGATAGAAGAGTTTATCGAAACATCTACGAATTTTATTTAAAAAATACCGCATGTATGACCATGGCAAGTTATAATACATAGCCTTCATAAATGTTTACAAGCCACGTGACCACCGAGCTTAGCTAACCAATATTGCAGGGTTGGTACTTATAACGAAAAATTCCTAAATCTTGGCGTCGCCAATATTAATGATTCGTTTACAATGAACAATGGCAAACCGTTCTGTTTACGCTCGAGGTAATGCCATCGCTGATTTGTTGAATAGAATCTCGTATTACAGCAATCACCGGTGAAACAAAATGTTGTGTTTTAATGTATAATCTTGATCTTATTGTTTCAATTTTACAAAACGTGAAGGAAATAAAATTACTGTTCCAAACAATTTATGCGTGAATATTCACAATAACGCGAAAAAGTTATATTTAAAGCAAGTTGGTAGAAAAAAATTTAAACAGTTTGTGGTTGTCTGTTGCGGAAAAGAGAAAAATATCATCGCCTCGTCTGATTATAATTTCAAGTCAAAGGCACCTTCTCCGGATTGTTATTGCAGCACGGCGACAATTAAAATATTAAGGTGTGTCTACTAAAAACAGACCTGTGCATTGTTCGCGTTAAAAATATATGGGTTTGCCTTGTCCGTACAGTAGCGGAATACTGATGACTGCACGTCGTTTACTAACCCTCAGTTTATGCCTCACGTCGTACTGTATTTTAACAAGTGTTTTATTGCAATAATAGTTCATAACTAGGCAGCGCCTATAAGGGGAATTGAGTAAAAATCCCAAGTATGTCCGGCACAGTCACAGCTCACTTCCCCGAATTTGTTTTCATCACTTTTCGCTGTAAACAAGGACTGTTAAATGTGTGTACGGGAACGGGTTACTGTCACAAGGTCTTCTGAGAGACTCCTTCATTCAGTATAGTATTTGTACCTGTCCGTGTTAGATACAGATGTGATGGGCTTCACGCTTGACTAACGCAGTGGCGTAGATCACAAAATGATTTATTTTCGAAATTGTTTGTACTTTGTCACTGAATCTGTCTAATAAAAATCCTACTGGAAACGGAAAAATGAAAGATCTTGTCATCACATAAATTTCAAATTTTGAAAATAAAAGTGGCAGTTTTTTAAGCTTCTATCCTCCTTATCTCTTTTGTTTTTGTAGGTACTTAAAAAATAGTATGGGACAAAGTTATGGGAAATTTTCTTGTGGTTTCAAAACTGTATTTAGAAAAACTACTACTATGTTGGTTGCATTTCGAAGATACAAACCAAACTTATAATTTTTGACAGAGCACCCTGTATATTTAAATAGAACACTTCCTTAACATTACAGCGACAAAGTTTGATAGATCTATCTCTAAAAATAAGAACTATATGGCCCAAAGAGTCTAAAGAGTTTAATGTTAGGATACTTTTATGGCCAGATCTTCCTTATTATTAGAGATAGATCTCTTGAACCTTGTAATCCTGAGTAAATATTATTTCAAAATATGTAAAAATGTACAGAGTTTTCTGCCAAAAAGAAATGTTTGTCTTGTACCTCCGAAATGCAATATTCAATTATTTTTCTAGGTACAGTTTTGTTATCACAAGAAAATTTGCTCAACTTTGGCTTTTACCATTTTTTTCTAAATATGAAAGCAACAAATATAAGGAGGCAAAATTTTATTTGAATAACTCTGTGCATTTTTTTTATTTGCTTTAATATGTGTAGTAAAACAAAAATAGTTTTATAGAAACAACACTTGCCTGATCTTTTTGGCGTAAAGAATTATCCATTTGATTTTTCACAAGTAGCAAAATGGAAAAATATTTCTCATTTTATATCTCGATTAGTTTTTTTAAGTATATATTTTCTCGCTATTTAAAAATCCTAGGTTTATCCTTTTAGGATATGATTATTTCAAAATGAACATATGTATATTTTTGACTGAAGTATTTAATTTTTCATCCGAAATATTTTGAAATATATTTAGATATTCTCAAGTCAAAGTTAATATAAGTTAGGTAGTAGAATTTTATATAGAATAAATTGTTCCCCTTCCATTTGGACACATTCGAACTTAGGTAAATTGTTTTATTTATTATATACCTTGCAAATTACGAAAAAAGAAAAAAAATTATGTATAAATCAATAAAAATCAGTAAGTAGGTACATTAAAAAATAAAGATATATAAACGCATATAAACAGGGTGTTAGAAAAAAAGCTGGCCAAGCCGTTAACCACAAATCTTTAGAGCTAAAAAATGGGACTTACTTATGCCATTTTTCACCGAGTCGCTGGTTTTTTTAGATAAACGACGTCAAAGTGGCATTTCAGAAAACGATTTTTATTAATACCTTCGCCACATGGCATCAACATAATATCAAAATAAATTGCTTCCATGCGAGCATATACAGGCTGATTCACTTTTTATGATTAGGATTTTAACCAATGTATTATATTATATTCATTTTGAAAAAATTTCAGTGGCGTAGAAATTATATTAAAAATCGGGGTTATCAGAGCTCCTTACGGACGCCTATGATGGAACGCATTTTTCATTCGCACACTTCATACTAAATATGTATAAAACAAATGACTTTCATAGTTTAAGAAAAAATAAATACAACCCAAAAAAAATGCTTCTTCAAGAGCTTATTTCTCTAAAGGGAAGCATTTGGAAGAAAAAGTGTATACTTTAAAATGACATTATTTTGACAAGATCTATCGATGGTCAAAGTCCTAATCTTAAACAGTAAATCACCCTGTATATTTTCTTAACATCTAAAGAAATTTCGACCGACCCCAACACATTGCAAGTCTATCCTTGTAATTAATATGGCGCCATATGAGTAGCTTCATTTATTAAAAATACATAGTCGCAACGCCAAAGTTAGATATATCACTTGAACATTGTGTTAATGTGCCGAAATCACGTAGCGTTTGGGGAAGTCATCCGGTTGAAATTTTGTGTATAATTTTCTCCTAACCGACATGATTGTTTGCATAATTTTGTAACACTCTGTATATTACGTAAATCGGCATATTATTAAACTGAAAAAATGATTATTTGGCCATTTTAATAACATCGTTTATTTGCAAGAGTGACGTAACTTATTAAAATAAGTTACGAGGAAAATTTACTGTCATTTTCCATGAATTTGCAATGATGTAATTTAGCGTATAATCCCAAATACTTAGTATCGAAAGGTTGAAAAATCATTAAATTAATTCACATTTGTGTTCATTATAAATATACCTAATTATCTACATAATGCAATATTCCTCTTTTTATATAAGTACAAAGAAAAGATATATTATAATTCTACTCCTACTGAATGATTTCTCGGAAATTTTTAAACGTCAAATGGTTATTATGCATTCGTATTGCGTATATCACACAGAGTATTAGGTTTTTCTGCTTTATTATAAAGGTATTAGGTTATTCCAAATTATTTCAATTTCTTTTTTCTAAAACTGTTTGAGTTATCTTAATATCTTTATAATAAAAAAAAATACAGGAGCTAATGTGTTTTTTATATTGTACAAATAAATTATAATGCTACAATAAAAAGTAGATGAATAACACACTTATTAATATTAATAAAAAAAAAGAGAAATGAAAGAATCAATGGCATTATTTTACAATTGATACTTATTGTCTTGAAATATAAAGAACAAAATTCAAAATCGCAAAAATAAAACATGATTTTATATAACGCAGCATATGTTTAATTTTAAAATGTGTTCTTATCTACAGGATGTTCCGAGTTAGAGGTGCCATGGGCATGGTTAAATAAATTCAAATAAGTTCAAATATTTTTTATGAAATCAATGAAAAAGACTTGCATATTTGGAGATTATAACTTATTTGTCACGATTGTAAAACTGTAAATTTACTACGACTTTTAAGTGAGTAGGTAGGCACCAATTTTAGAAAAATTGTAGCAGTAATTTTTTATTGGAAATCTGATAACATGATGTTATTCGATATTCCTTGGCTTGGATTATTGCGTTGTTAAGGAGATAATGTACAGGAAAATATGTAAATTATTCCTGCAAAAGTGCAAAATTGACCATTTCGATTTTAATTCAGAAATAATTGAAAATATACCTGGTGTTACTTTGTTTATAAATTAGATTCCGGATAAAAAACATTACATACATCATTTCAAACATTGGCACTTAATAAAAAATCATAACAGGCTATGGATTTGCAATTTTGAGCTATATGCATCTTCTTAGATTTTTTTCACAGTAAAAGTATTTGACTTAATGACGTGCACAACACGACCTGTGCCTACGTTTTTAAATTTCATTTTTCATTTCGCTCAGAAAAAAAGATACCGCAAATGAATGTTACAAATATTTATTATTTTATCGACTTTCTTCATTATTCGCATAAATTTGGATATAATAAGGTTTCCATTTAAAAAAAGTCACAGATATGTAGGCGTATCCTTTTATGACACAATCAAATGTGATATTTATTTTTTATTATGAGTCACGGATTAGAGAAATTTAATAAAAGTTTTAGGAACAAAAACAGAGATTTTCGTAATCTTCACTTGTCATGCCAGATATTTCTGGTTGGACAAAACCAAATTTACAAAATCTACTACTTGGCTAATACTTTTAGCACAAAGGCTTATTAATATAAAGTTAATTTTTTGTTTCAGTGAGGCAGAAAAAACTAATTAAATACAAAAAGTAATAAAAAGTGCCATAAATAAATAATTACAAATAAAAAACTAAGTAATAACTTTAACGGGAAAGAATCAATAAATCAAACTTGTGGAAACTAATGAATAAACTAATTTGTTCTAATGTTTAACCAAAGTTTACAGAATATTTATTCTGTAAACTTTGCTTTAACATTATTTTAAACTATAGGTATCTTAAAAATAAAAATAAAATATTTGACGAAATGTACGAAGAATATTAAAAAAAGTTATAGAAAAAGGTTGTAATTTGGACTGTATTTAGATTTAATATTTTTGTTTCAGAATTATCGTATAGAAAAACAACACTTGATTGTAGAATCGACAGAAACTAAATTAAATACGGTTTGTGTAGGTATAGGTACTACTCGTAGGTAAAAAGATTTAGGTACTTTAATGTTTATAGGCTGATATTTTTGTTAAATTAATTAATTAATTATACTTATACACTTACATATATGGATATACTTACAATTAATTACTAATTAATTAATTACTTATGCCACCATTTTTTCATCATCCACAGTTGCGTAAAAAAATTAAATCGACTGCATACATTTGAGTACTTGATATAAAAAAAATTACTACCAACCTCACTCTCGCGGCTCAGTCTCCTAAAAAGCTCATCAGACTCAAATTTGGCTTTTTGGTCGGGCACCACCCGGGGCATTTTGAAAATAAATCTGGGCTTGGGCTGCTCGTAGAGGCTTATCGAGTCGAAGGGCATCATACTTGAGAACACTGAGGGAATGGCAGAATCATTCATCGCTCACTGAGTCTGTCACAGGAACACAACTTATCTGTTCTGAATCGACGTAAACGTTGGTCCTTCGAAAAACTTAACACACATCACACAACGTTTCCGTTCAAACTGAGCGTTTTCAGTCGCCTGTTAGGGAGATGGTGCCTTTTTCAAAGGGGGATACCCCAGGGAGGAGTCACGGAGCTCTCGGCCAATCGGGAGTGCAGAATCAGCCCCAGTTTCAGCTTGTCCTGTAATTCAATTACAGTAGGCCGACGAATGCTTATGAAAAGGGGCTGAGAGCCTATGAAAGTTAAGTAGTATTTTTTATTAGGTTTATCTGATAATCGCATTGTTTGAGTTTCGGATCGCATCTGTTGCAGAGGTTCAAAAAAGATTTTTTTCATGTCGCATTTTATCTTGCCGACAATAAATATGGGCCGTTTAAAGTGGTATGATCCTTGAGAGTTGTTTTTCGTTTACTTCAGTAAATAGATTAGATTAAGATTAATAGCTAAATTTTACTGCTTTTATAAATATAAATTAATTTTGTTTTATGTAGTATGAAATCAAGTTATGTGACAACTTAATAACTATGGCTTTATTAAAAAGCCTTTTTTATATTCAAGTAGTTTAACAGACAACAAATTTCAGGATAAATTAACAATTCTGGACATTTCTACATTTAGAATTTTTTTTTAGCAAACATTTGTATTTCATTATACTGTCTACATATAGAAAGTAAAGGAGAGTTCAAATATAGATTATGGTGAGGAATGTTAAATTTAAAGGACGGACAATATCTAGCACCAATTCTAGGAATATTAAATTGTACTTGTTCTAAAAATTCTGAGTTATCTAGTTGTCCATGTATAAGTTTGTAAAGATATCTTATATTAGCAATTTTTCTGCGTATAAACAAAGGTTGTACCTATATCATACTCTTTTAATAAATCGTTGTAACTATAATTTTGGTCTGGATATCTTTTATGTTTTATAAAAAATAAGTATTTACAAAATTTACGCTGAATACGCTCAAGCAGTTTTATATAAACATTATAATGTGGACTCCAAGCGATACTACAGTACTCAAGACGATATCTTACAAATGAATGATATAAAGCTTTTAAACAGTCGATACTAGAGAACTGCTTAGTATTTCGAAATATAAATCCTAACATTTTCATAGATTAATTTAGATTATAATCGTAAAGTATGACATTTATTTTCTTTGAGAAGGTCATTGTTTCACATTTACTAATATTTAAACTTAAATTACACTGCCCCACAAAAAAAAAGTGGGAGGTCCGAAAGACAAGACCTTGGTATCCACATGGTTTTGGGGTCGCTGAATCCAAATTCGGTGTCCGTTTGACACGATTAGCTCTGGTTTAAGGTCAGTTCAAGGTCAAATATAGAAAATCAATTGTCAACAAACTAAACCTATGTATCTATACGTTTTTGGGGTCGCTGAATCCGAATCCGGGGTCCGTTTGACGCGATTAAGTCTGGTTTAAGGTCAGTTGAAGGTCAAACGTAGAAAATCAATGGTCAACAAACTAAACCTATGTATCTACACGTTTTTGGGATCGCCGATTCCGAATCCGGTGTCCGTTTGACACGATTAGCTCTGGTTTAAGATCAGTTCAAGGTCAAATGTAGAAAATCAATTGTCAACAAACTAAACCTAAGTACGTATCTACACGTTTTTGGAGTCGCCGAATCTGAATCCGGTGTTCGTTTGACTCGATCAGATCTGGTTTAAGTTCAGTTAATGGTCAAATATAGATAATCAATTGACAACAAAGTAAATCTACATATCTATAAGTGTCAAAAGCGTCTAAGTGCCAAATATATAAATTTTTGGATTTTTCTGATTTTATAGTCTGTGTCATCGTCATTGTTATACAAAAAAGTCTAAGTGCCTTCCAGCTAATGGTGAGTGGTACAAGGAAAAACCGTCTATGTGCCATTCAGTTTGTATTCTTTGGAAAAGGAAGGAATAAGTTGATGGGCATGATACACATTGTGCTAGTGAAAAAAGAAAAAAGAAAAGAAAACTGAACGAAAACGTTTAAAAGTCAGTGGTCTTCAACATACAAATTACAAAGGTGCTTTAGTTCAAGTTTTAGTTTAGTTTAGTTTAATTTAGTTCAAGCTAAAAAGATTCCCATTTCACAAGCGTAATGGATTTTGATTAACAAACAAGAACCATCTATAGTTAAAATGAGGACATGATTGAATGCATTGGAAGAATGGATTCATTGCAACGTTTTAAAAAAAGGTGCGGATATAGAGTTGCTGTTGGGCTATGATCTACCTCTATTAGCAAAATCGCAGAAAAACTTAAAAACCTGGAAGATATATTAGATTACATTCCTCTAAAACATCTTAATTTTTGGGATAATTTAATTGAAAAGGCCAAACTTCAATGATGAGATTAGTTTTTTTCCAATATTCTAGAATACGTTAGATATATATATTTTAATATTATACTATCTTAGAGTTAGACAAAACTTCACTTTTTGACATAGACTTTTTCAACACCTGTATGGTCCTTAAATTTTTTTGCATGTATGTATATTAATGCAGGTAGCACTTAGACTTTTCTTTCTTTCCTAGTTTCAATCGTTTCTACAAACTAGCATATAGCTTTTTTAAAAATTTTTCAGTGTTTCTTTGGTTTGATATAATACGATTAAAATTGTTTTTTTTTATGTTTTAATGTATTTCTCTTAATTATTTCAAAACTATTTTTTTGGCACTTAGACTGTTTTGGATTTCCAATCTTCAATTATATGAAACGTAAAGAAATAGCTCAGATATTGATCTGCGGCAATCAATCAAAACGAACATAAATGGAAACATTATTTAACAGTCTATTAATGAATACCTAATCTTATAAGGAGCATGCATTTATTTATTACATTATACTAATTCCAATTTTTCATGTTTATTTTTTATTTAATCGTTTTTATCTACCAACGAAAGCTTAATATTGTTATGGATAGAAATAATTATGTGTATGCGCCAATATTGTTATGAGTAGTAATATGTATGTGTATGTGATTTTTTTGTGTAATTAATATAATAATGATCCTGTTGTGTATATGTTTTTGCTGTAATTTAAGTTGTCAATTATACCCTGGCTAGCTTTCGACCCTTCTCAGTAGTGAGTTCAAGTGAGGTTAAAACTCTGCAGAAAACCAAACAACACGCCACGCTCTACGTGTATCTTGTCAATTTTTATTATCGAACTGCTTGTCCTCTTATACTCGGCCTGGATATCGTCCAGGAATCCTCGTCTTCCTGCAGTTAATGGATAGCTGGAACCTGCTGCTTACTTTATGCGTCTGGAATCTCGTTCCTGAATCCTCGTTTTCTTGGTATTGATGGATAGCCGGAACCTGCTGCTTACTTTATTCGTCTGGAATCTCATCCTGTAATCCTCGTTTTCTTGGGATTTCTGGATAGCTGGAACCTGCTGCTTACTTTATTCGTCTGGAATATCGTCCTGTAAACCTCGTTTTCTTGAGATTTCTGGATAGTCGGAACCTACTGCTTATTTTTATGCGTCTGGAATTTCGTGCTGGATTCTTATTGAAGTCCTTTATAAGAGACTGGACTTTTGAATCCTTTTTTGGCTCAACTTTAAATTTTCTTTATACTGGTTGACTAACTTTAATTATCTTACTATTTTCCACCATTATTATTTCTATTTATATGGGTTTTTCCCACTTTACTTCTTTTCAACACCTCTGACAAATTCTTTCGTAACTAGTCAATAATCTTAGCAATTTTTATTTTTCCTACTCTCTTGATTTTTTCTTCCTTGTTAGGGCCTTTTCACATATATGCCTGTTCTTTTAAATTCCGATTTTTTTCCACTTCACTTCACTTCACTTTATAATTTACAATTTTACAATCACATTCCAGTTTATTTACAAAAATGTTGACTTATATTTCAAAATATTCATTACTTCTATATTTGTATTTGAATTTCATATGTAATATTTTATGACTTGTGAATCCAACTTTATTTTTGACATTTCACTGACATTATAATCCTACTGATATATAAAATTTTACTTTAGACATTAATATTTCTTGATACTTATTTTTCTTACTCATAATACTACTATTAAATAAAACTATTGTATTTTAGCTTTTGTTTGCTATATGTCACTTGCTGTTACTAATTAGTTTTGATTATGTTTTTCCAATAATACCTTTAGCATGTACGCTATTTAACCAAAATGATAATGTTTTTTATACTTGAATCTTTGAAATTTATTCTGCTCTAGTAATACGATTCTCCGATAATAATTCACAATAACCTATTTAATACCAACATTTTTTTTTACTCAAATATTTTTAGTTTTACAACAATCATTTCAAACTTTTCTCTTCATCGTGTCTTATTCAAGTAAAATTTTAATTAAACTTATAAATTGCTATCAATAATTTGATTTCATCTCAATATATTTTTATAAGAGAGGGATTTTATTTTGGATCAATATTTTCCACACTTAAATTCGTATTAGTATTTATTATCTATCTTTGTCTAATATATTCATATTAATATTTTTAGGCTTCACTAGAAACCTAGTATTTGTTCCATATCTCTATATAATATGCTACGTAATCTTAATTATGTATTTTTGGTTAGGCAAAACTATTTTCATAAAAATAACCTTGACGCAAGGGCATATTTTACTGGTTTTTAAAAATATTTCACTGGTGGCAAAATACCCAAAGAAAAAGAAAAAAATCGAAAACGATGCTACAAATAAATGAGAATATTAATATTAAATTATCATTTTACATTTTCTTACATTAAATGTTAAGAACTGAGAGAGAAAATAGCTGAGGCTTCCAGGGAAATTACACTCCAAACATTTTAGAACTGGTCATAAAAAATATTCAAAAGTGATGTTGCAAACGGGTAGAATAAAGAGGAGATTTTTAATATTTTCAAAAATTTTCGATTTAGCCTAGTACTTTTGTGTATTTTTTCATAACTTATGTCATATAATTAATAGTTTATCCAGTAAAATTAATTTGTTTAATTTGAATGTTAAAAATAACAAGATTAATAAATTAGTAAACATTTTGTGTACTGTTTAATTTATTTGTGATTCCACAGATTGATTGTTCATTCCATTTCTGAAAGACTACAAAATCTAGTTACATAGTCAGGCTGTAGAGAGATTTAAAAAATCACTAAGCAATTTTTATGGAGATTGACAAAAAAAAATAAAAGCAGCTTTGGTAACTATAGTAGGATCGTATTCGATGCAAAGTAGAGTAAAAAGTTGTCGGCTTTTATCAAAAGAAAATCGTGTCATCATTTTTAGGAGGCGTAAGATAAATCATTTCCAATTTAAAATGAAATTCAATGTAAAATCTGAAATAACGTTGCATACGCATTGTGTTCTGGTAGTAGCTGTAGTCGCCCAGGTGCATCGAGTGTACGAACTGGTCGGTTATACGTCAAATACTAACCTGGCGAGCTTTGCCGTCAATTAGAGAGCGCTTCCAAAAAACAAGTAAACAACAGTGGCGCGTACAGAGGTAAAATATAGTACATAATATGTGGAATTTAGGAAACAAATTGGATTTATAATAAATCACATTTAAAATAAATAGTTTATGAGAATAAAGGAATTTTTGTAGGAACAAGGGTGCCAGACCTGAACTGATCCCCTCGTCCCTTCATAATGTATAAAGAAATTATTCAATTTGTAAAACCCTTAAAAGCGTACTTCATTGGTTCCTTGACAGACAATGATTTATTACTTTGCATCGAATATGATCCTACTATAAAAATGCAATTATTATGTTATATATTTTTAAGCTGTATTTAAAAAAACGAAAAATAGATCACACCATGCAGAATTAATATAAAAAAATTGATCATTATTTATTTCATTTATTTAACATAGAAGTTTTCAACATTTTCGATACATGTTTATAACCCAATATTTACTTTCCACAATCTATAAAGAAGAATAACAATAGATGTACCTACCTATATCATTTTTCGAAATATAAATAAAAATATATTTTTAGAACCCCAGCAATAAATTTAAAATTATGGCGAAGGTTCCGGTTTTTGGAAAATTGGAATGTGAAACTTACAAAAGTTATTGTTATTAATATTGCCATGTAAGTAAACAAATTTATTTACTTAAAGCTATTTATTCGTGACATAGTACTGATTTTTTCTATGTTCATTCGGCCAATTTATTACCTATGAAAAGAATACAAAGTAAATAAGCCAAAAAGATAAATCAAGAATTAATTTATGAAAATATATCTAGCAAAAATCGCAAACACAGACAAATAAAACATACAAGTTACTGAGTCACTCTCTTCAATTAGTTAACTTTTCGAAAACACTACATTTTCGAAACTGGAAAGTTTTTTCGAAAAAATTCTACATCTAATAGTTTACCGTTTAAAAGGTACTTAGTGGTATAGGTTCTATTATTTTAATTCCTAATATTTTAAAACAATAATGCCAGATACAAAAGAACAATAAATATTCAATATCCAAATATATTGAAATTATATAGATGTCCCTTAGCATATCTAATCGTCGGGTTTATTATTATACTGCAATTGAACTCAATGATTATTCTTTATTTGGCATTCTTTTTCTGTAAGTAAAAAAGCACTAATCCAAACGAAACATTGTCTTTAACAAATACTGACTACAGAGTTATACATATCATAAAGTATATGTATTTTTCATTTTTCACGTAAATATATATATATATAGTTGTAATAATAACTTAGTTTTTCATAGAGACTACAAACGCTGTAGCTATATTTATCTTTATTGATTAAATTTTTTTTTGTGTCAAAGAAAATTACAGGGACTGACTTTGAATTTTTATTATTCTTTAAAGGACTTTCTTATAATGAGTTATAGTACTTTGAAGAATAATAAAAAGTCAAAGTCAGTCCCTGTAATTTTCTTTGACACAAAAAAAAAATAATTTGGTGTGAGTGCACACATTAAAGTTTTAAGTGAATCCAGTTAAATTATATAGTATATTTTCACTTAATATTGAGCATTGTGGCAATTCTGTTTGTTTATGACAATATTTAAATTAAAACTGATTAATTGCACTCCAATATACCTAACAACGATTACAAAGATAATCTCTCAAAACTTGTTACACTTTCTTTGACGCTTTATGTAGGTATAAAATTTAAATTTAAGTTTACACTACTTAAGTTGTTAGATTACCTAATTCTTATTGATTTTCCAATTAACTATTTATACACACTCGTTTTACTGTAATCTATTTAATATAGAATAGCACGCTAAATTCTTCGAAAGTTCAGGTAGCTATACCTACTTATATCGGCTTACTTTGATGTTGTACCAACAGACAACCTTCAAATTTATTATAACAATATAAAATGGAAAATATTTTGAACTAAGTAGTATCCAAAATACTTTACAGTGTCGTTATATTTATTAAGGCAATAAAAACAAATCCTAAATCTATAAAACGCTATTTTGACAGCAGTCATAAATCTAATTCTAGAATTTAAAGATATTCCAGATTTTAGTGCAATAATAATGCAGGTATCCAAATTTCTACAATATTTGATATAACCATAACAAGCAGTGTCGGACTTGCCCTTTGCTGAATGTCACAAAGGGCCCCATTTTAAGGTATTGAAGAGAAACGAAAATCAAAAACAATATTTTATTATATTTTAACAATGCGTAAAGCAGTTGTAATACTTATATTTAATTTTTTTACCATATGTATAAAACCTTTTAACTTTATTTTTATATAGCTAAATGTTTTTTATTTCATGACATTTTAGATGAGCAGTACAAAATTCTGTAGCGTTAGTTAAAAGCTTTTCAGGAACAAAATAATCATTTCTGAAAATTCCATTCTCGTATAAGATATAAAAAAGTTTTGTTATAGAAAGTTAGCAGTTATTTCCTTATACTAAATTTGAAAATCATCGGCCTACTTTGATATTTTTTAATTACGTATATCACAGCAAAATGAAAAAAATCTGGGAGATATTACTTCTAAACAAATATTTTTTACAAATTTCTTATACAAAAAGAAATTTTACTTATACAAGATGTAAAAATTTTAAAAATTCGAAGTAAGGAATATGAGAATTAATTTTAATTCTGATCTACCTACGTGAATTATTTGTACAAAAAAGCACTTTACCTATAGAGAACATGTTTTTTGCCCCCTATTCTGTCGAGAATTTTGTAAAAACTACTTAATAATTGTGATTAATTCATATGTCAGTAATTTCTTAAAAGCATTCTGCTGGGTATGATTAAGTTTAGGTAAGAAAACCTTATTCTGTATCTAAAAAACTGTGTTATACCCTGGAAAAAACTTCTGTAACTAGTACAATTTGTAATTTGTCAAAATTTTTAGGAATAAAATAAATATTTTATCACCATTGAATTTTAGAAGGTGGTGCTTTGTGGAAATGTGAGCTCTGCAGCGAATTTTTGTGCTCACAAGTACTTTTACGCACAATTCAGACATATAATATGGCCGTTTAAATATTATAGCCATTTGATATATTGTCATGTTAATTTATCTCCGGCTATCCTATCCTCTCTTATATTATGACATCAATACAATGACACGTCAGTTACCCTGACGTGAGTCCTTTCATGTATTCTTAATTCCCCTCTTGAAAGTCTGCTATTCCATTGGCTGGACAGATTCACCGTGCCGAGCTGTGCGCCAATAGTTTGGCTGAAAGGCATTAATTAATAACATGTTTTATATTTTTATTATAAAGGACATGATGTTTCGTTCGAAGGGGTGCTACAATTGTACAGTAATGTGTATAAACGACGGTTAGTTTTTCAATGTGCGTTGGCAAGTTGAAATAGAGTTTATACCTATAATTTTAACGAAATTCTTGCATAAGATAGTTGAAAAGTAAATTGCACAAAAGTTCTTTGCTACCTCAGTCTGTGACATACCTTGGTGCGGAATATAATGATCTACAGGTCATATAACTCACAGAATATAGCATTTTGGTCCCGAATATACACATGATTATTATCAATGTGTAACGTACAGAAAAGTTTTGATAATGTAGGCTAGGGAAAAGAGCTGGGAAATGACCATTTCGCGACTTTTTATTTCGGCAAACTGAATTTATCACTATAGATCCTAAATATCATGTACAATAACATATTAGTTTCTACATTCATAAAAATGGGGGAAGATTGTTTGCAGGCTAGTTAATTGTATAATTTTTACAATTTAATTTCAAGTTTTTCGCGTATTTCCACGAGAAAACAGTAAAGTACTTTTTTACGTCTTCAAAAGACCTACAAAACTAGTACTCGAGCGTAAAAAATATTGATTAGATCAAAAGTTATAAATAGAAGAAATTTATTTATGACTTGAATTAAATATTTTTTTTATAAACTGCGTTATTATTACCAGAACGTTTTGACATCGCATCCTCTCATTCCTCATCACTGTCTAATAATATCAAATTGAATAGTTTACAACTATAATTTATTAGTCTGGACGATCGCGAGCATCTTCCACAATCGCACTGATATTTTTCATGGTAGATTTCATAGTAATACATTGAAATCTATATTTTTTCTTAATTTCAAATTTGCAACCTCGAAGGTTTTTTTATTTTTTGGCCTTAGTTGCAAAATTAAACATACGACGCACGGGCGTGATATAGTTATACAGGGTGTCCGGAAATGATGAGCAAAAAATTCAGGGGATAATTCTAGACCGAAAATAAATCCTACCTCTTTCTATAACATTTTTTCCAAAACTGATTATTATTAACCCAAAACTGATTATTAACGGAGTTACAAGGTGTTAAAGTTAAATTTTATTTGCAGTTTTTTTGCAATACCTTTTGCCACACTCATAATATTTTGACGAAATTTCGTATATGGGGGTTTTTCGGGATGAGGATTATAAATTTGCCCACCGTTTTTTCGTATTTTGTAGAGGGCGCCACATACGAGCCTTTATTTTGATTTTAATGGTTCCAACTTTTTTGTGCTACACTTTATGCGAAATTTGACTGAATATTTTTGTTCTCCTAACATAAAAAAGGTATAATATATAAGAAATTATTCTAAAGCAAAGACTTACTAGTTTTTTTGAAAGTAATCTTTTGTTAAATGCATATCAATTTGGTTTTAGAAGTGGCCTCTCTACTACCCATGCTCTCTCCAACCTAACGAAATTTGTTGTTGAAGGACTTGAGGAGGGATTACATTGTGCTATTACAGCTTGTGATCTAACCAAGGCATTCGACTGTATTTCACACGATATATTAATTAAAAATTTGGAATATTATGGGGTAAGGGGCCTACCAGCTTTGTTACTGAAATCATATTTAAATAATCGTAAACAATTTGTTTCAATTAATGATGATAATTGTAGCAATCAATTAGTTCGATATGGAGTACCTCAGGGTTCCGTACTAGGTCCACTTTTATTTTTAATTTATGTCAATGATTTTATACATTTTATGTCGCCAAAAAAATGTATTCTCTTTGCGGATGATACAACTCTGTTTAATACAAATGACGGTTTAGAGTCCCTGATGGACTCTATGTCAATTACTGATGAGATGGCAAAAAACTGGTTTTCTGCAAATAATTTAACCATCAACCCAGAAAAAACTCAGAAATTGTTTTTGTCTAATAAAATGACCAAACATAATAATAATAATTCATTGCATGTGTTGGGAGTGGATATTGATTCAGGTTTATCCTGGAAAGATCATGTAAATAACCTCTGTGTAAAGTTGTCAAGTATAATATTTTTATTTAGACAGTTACGTATGCTCGTAAATAGTGATATCTTACGTGGTATCTATTTTAGTTTATTTCATTCACGCATTTCATACGCTGTCGTTTTGTGGGGTAATTCCAGTGCGGCCGGAAAAGTTTTTCGTCAACAAAAGAAAATAATTCGTATTTTAGCCATGGCTAATCACCGCGATCAATGTCGCCCTCTTTTTTTAAATTTTAGTATAATGCCCTTGCCTTCTTTATTTATTTATCAGAGTCTTTTAGACATACATAGTAATAGGAAAGATTTTAGTGTACAGGGTGACATTCATAGCTACAGTACAAGGAAGGCAAATTTTTTGAGACCACCTAAATTTAAATTAACAAAATCCAAAAAAAATCCCTAAATTTAAATATGTATAATAAACTAAGCCCAATAACTAGATCGTTACAATTTATAATGTTTAAAAATAAAATAAAAAGTTATATTACAAATAAAGCCTTCTATTCTGTAAGTGAATATTTTGAGGTACAACTATTATTTAACTTCTAATAATTAATAATATAATTAATTATTAATTAATCTAATAATGTTATGTTCTGTGTGAATTTTGTTAAATTATTTTAACGTTGTGTTTAATGATTTATACATTGTACTTTTTTTGAATAATATTATTAACTGTACAGTTCAAATTTTAACTGAAAATTGACATACCACATGTGTACGGATGTATGTAAACAGTGGTCAAATAAAATATCTATCTATCTATCTATACTTTATTTGTTTCGATAAATCTAACCGTTTTCGAGAAAAACGCTAAAATAACATTGCTTGCATGTGATGAATACGAAATCATTTTAATTTATTTTCTACATTAAACATAGAATGCTTTGGAAACAAGCGCTTAGTTGCCTTGGAAACAAGTTTGTGGAGAATTAGTTTTGACAGATAGTAATTTTTGTGAAAATTTGTTGTTACGATGGTGGTTAATGATAAATAATAAAAAAATAACGTCCTCAACAAATAAGAATGGTTTACTAACAAAATCATAAGGTTAAAATACATAAGTTACTAGAACAATACAAATACAAATTAAACATTCAAATCAAAGGTTCAAAGTGACGTCCTTCCTCTTCAATGCATAAAATAATTATTCATAAAAAATTCCGACGAACTCTATTCTTTCTCTCAGTTCATCGACGCTATTCACAGGTGTCCTGTATACAAGCGTCTTCAGATAGCCCCAAAAAAAGAAATCGATTGGGTTTAAGTCAGGGGATCTAGGGGCCCACTGTACAAAACCTTTCAGGAAAAGTTTCATTTAAGAATTCTCTGGCCGCTAAACTAAAATGCGGTGGCACGCCATCTTGAAACAGCCACATTGCATTTCTTAATCCGAGTGGTACATCTTCCAATAGAATAGGTAAGTAGTTTCTTAAAAAATCCAAGTAAACTTCACCTTTGAGTCTTTGTGGAAAGAAATGTGGCCCGATTAAGTAGTCCCCTACAATACCGGCCCACACGTTGACGGGAAACTTATTTTGATAACCACGCTCTATTGATAAATTAGGATTCTCATCAGACCAAAAATGCTCATTGTGGAGGTGGAGATTGAAAAACAACGGAGTTACAGACTGTTAAATATATTATTTTCAAGCGAATTTCGCTTTTTTAACGGCAGGACTATGAATATCATCGTCATTTTCTTCGGACTCGCTGTCGTTCGCTTCCCCCACCCTTCCGCCACGCCACGGCTCGCCGAAAAATCAAGCGACCCATTGAGTTTTGGCAATATTTCTTATGCACTTAACATACTTCTACAAATAAAATATTTTTATCTGGGAAAGTACTCGGGTTGCCGGTTATGACAGTATTTTTTTGCCACTACCAACCTAATTTGTTTAACAATAGGTCGTCAACTTTGATAGTGTGTAACTCCGTTGTTTTTCAACGAATCTTGACGATTTTTTTTTTAACTTAAAGCTCTTTTCATAAGAGTTCCGAATATGTAATAACTAGGGTAAATCTAGGAGAGATGCAATATATTATCATATTCCAACAAAAATAATGTCACACTTTTCAGTTATAATATGAATGCCAAGGTCTTGAATAGAATAAATGATATTGTTGATCCGGGTGTAAAGTTTACCCAATTAACTTTCAGAAGTCATATTGAGAATATTGTTTAGTTTATTTGCTTATAAAAATATAGGTTTTTTTTTAATAAGATATTTTAGATGTTTTGATGATATCGATTTATTTACTCTACAATTCATTTTTGATCCAGGTTACAATAAGTATTCCAATAGCATTTAAAATATCCAGCGTTGTAATCTAAATTGTTTAAAGTAAATAGGTATATTTAATAAAATTATAGTAAAATTAAATACAATAATTTATTGGTAATGTATGACACAAATGGTAATTCATATTTTCTATTTCTATTCTATATTACAGTCAACAGTTTACAAATTTAAAAGAAATAAGTGTTTTCATTATAGTAGATGTTTCTCAAATACCTATTCATTTAAAAAGCAGAATAGTGCGGATTGTTCTCCATTTATTTGATTTTTGACAACGTTGGCACCCAACACAACAAATCAATAAATAAAGATGTAATAAAATAATACGATCTATCCTCTTTCCAATCGTTGTGTAGTTTCAAAAGCGAACTCAAAATTTGGGTATCCAACCCTCGGGTTCAAACTGCACTAAAGTGAGTATAGCATACGCGGCCATAGCAAAGTTAAAGGTTCCAGACAGCACTGGTGACGTCTGCAATATGCAATCTTCCCCCCTTTTCAGTCCAAAATAGGCAAGAGCCATCAAAACGCCAGCTCCGCAAGCGAAATAGTTTCCGAAAAGTGCCCCCACAATTATAGAGGAAGGGATGCTGATAATGAGCGCTAGATCACTAAGGTCCAACCTTTTGTATTCCATGAAGGCGAAGAAGAGGAAAGCTGTTAGGCCAAGAAGGCAGTGCGCCACGGCGATTTCTTTGGGACCTGCGTCATGCTTCTGCCAGAGCACTGCTGTCAAGAACGGATGAGACAGGACTACTTGGCCGTAGTCCAGAAGGATTCTCAAATCGAGGAATGCCTCTTCGTTAACTGAAAAAAAAATAATAATAGGCGAATATTTGAAATTATTTATTTTAATTTTTACAAAGAACCTCGCACAAAATCAATGAAAAATGGGTCCCAGTCGATTTTGCTGAATAGTCCAGTTGGTAGAGGTTCGGCGTGTGTCAAACCTTGATAACTCGGAAATAACTACACAGGTCTACTTTAAATGATGAGTACAATAACAGGCTAATTTGCTGACAAAGTATTTTATCAGGAAAAAAAATTATTAACAATTTAATCGTGAAAAAAATTTTTTAGTAGTTTTCTTTAAATAACTCAGCGGGATGACTTTGTACGAAAAAATGCTTAGGACATGATTTTGTTCGTAATAAAAATAGCTACAAAATGGCGGTGGTCCGATTACGAAATTTGCAATAACAAAGCCGTGAGATTGAAAAACGGTATAAAACGTCAATTTTTTTAAGTTGCTGTAAAAATGTCAATTATAAACAAAAAGTGATAAAACTTTCGAAAACTATAGTTCAATATATATACAATAATGACGCTAAAGCCGAAAATCAGGAGAGCAAAACTTTTTGTTCTATAAGGTGTTATACATTCATCGGCATCTGAAACTCGAAACTTTGCCAAATTTGTTCGAAGCTTTGCTGACACTTGAAATTTGGTACACACATAGTGTAAATATGCAGAAACCAAAAGCAATTTGCAAAATTCAAGTATCTTCATTTTTGCAGTTTTGGTAAGGTTTTATACGTCACCCTAGTTTTATACGTCTCCGTTTTTTTAATTTTTGGACGTATATTTATGTATATTTATAATTACGGTAGATTAGCCAGCATAATTACCTACAATTTAAAAAAATATATATTTTCATCGTTTAGATCCTAAGCTACTTAACATTTTGCGCCTGTTAGCCGTAGTCGTACATTATTCAACATATTAACATAAAACAAAATCGTACGTGTGGGGTAAACCTTTTTTACCTTTTGTAGCTATTTTTATTACGAACAAAATCATATCCTAAGCATTTTTTCGTACAAAGTCATCCGGCTGAGTTATTTAAAGAAAACTACTATAAAAAATTTTTTTCACGATTAAACTGTTAATAACTTTTTTTCCTGAAAAAATACTTTGTCAGCAAATTAGCCTGTTATTGTACTCATCATTTAAAGTAGACCTGTGTAGTTATTTCCGAGTTATCAAGAAAATGTCACCAGCAGTAACTCTTCGGCCTCTGCCGACTGGAGTAGTTATAGTTTTTGACTTTCTGGTCAAAAGTTGTCATGGGCCCAAAGTGATCCTATGAATAATTTCAGAGATAAGGAGGGGGGAAGTATGTGATTTTGGCTATAGGCCTGAGTAAGCTTCACGAAGTTTCAAGTTGATGGATTGAAAAACTGAGGCATGTAATGAATTTTGACCAGTAGGTACAATGCTTTTGAGATCGCTGAACCTGAATTCGGGGATAGCTTAGCTATCTAAGGTCACCTGGAGGTCAGGTAAAGATCGTTTCAAGATCAATCTGAAGAAAAGACTTGTATTGATTTTTGTCCAGCGAGTGTATAGGTTTTTGGGCTCGTAGAATCTGAATCTGGAGATAGCGTAACCCTAAAGGTCACCTTCAAGTCAATTCAAGGTCATTTCAAGATCAAACTAAAGAAAAGGCTTGTATTGAATTTCAACCAGTCCGTATATAAGTTTCTTTTGGGGGGGGGGAACTGAATTCGGGGATAGCTTAGCCCTACAAGGTCACATTTAGGTCAAGTCAAGATCATTTCAAGGCCAAAGTAAAGAAAAGGCCTTTCACGAATGTTAACCTGTAAGTATGTATGCTTTTGAGGTCGCTGACCTGAATTCAGGGATAGCTTTAGCCCTATAAGGTCTAAGGGAACAAAATTCATATTTTTTATCTGGTTGAAATTTTAAAAAATCGCTGAAACAGGTCCATTAGTAAATAGAAATTGTCACTTTTCTTCCATATTTTCTATTTTTTTGAGCCATGTTTGACAGATATTACCGACATTTTTATAGTATAAATAGATAGCCCTTCAACAGACGGATTAAGCGATATAAGGTTATACCTACTTTTTGGTCATAGTTGACAAAAAATGGAGGCATTAAAATAATAATTTAGTACTACTTTTTATTTTATTACAGCAGATGTTCAAAGTGGCCCCCATTAACCATTGCACAATGCGCAATTCGATGTTCAAAGTTATCAATTAAATTTTGAATAACATTTGGTGTTATGTTTCGAACTTCTCTGATAAGATTTTTCGATCCTTCGATAGTATCTGGTCTGTTCACCTACACTCTTTAATCCAACCAAATTACACTTGGAGAAAAGAAATTGTTACCTGGACTTTTATAAGTGGAAATGGTAAAAGGGCTTATAATAAACCTACAAAAAATAAATGCGTGAACAGGGCGGCGGAAGGTTGATTTGGGGGGGTTGAAAAGTTATGAAAAATGTAGCATTGGGATTTCTGGCGAAAGTTGACGTCAAACAAAAAAGTATCCACTGCAAAAGTTGTAGATTATGAAAATATCTACAATTTTTGTAGAGGACACTTTTTAACATAACCTCAAAATTTCCGAGAAAAATGCGAAAAACGGGTATTTCTCTGATTTTTCGTTTTTTTTTTCTCATTTCCGCAAAAATAATTTAATTTTGACGAAACTTGGTAAAAGTATACCTTTCTCTGTCTTAAATAACCTCAAATTTTTTAGATAAAAAAATCAAGAAGTTTCTGAAATATTCATATTTTTCGGCCTGAAACACTTTTTTCAAAGAAAAATTCTACTTAAAAAAATCATCGTACAGAGTTCTGCCGGTAATATTTTTTTTCGTTTTGACATATACTTTTTAGTGAAATAAAAAAATCTGTAATAACAGTTCAAAAATATGCTCAAAAATGCAAAAAAAAATAAAAAATGACTTGCAACAATGAACTTTTCAGTTATTGTTGATAATTTGTTTAAATTAAAAAACATTCAGCAACTGATTACACCATTCAATTCTACGGAAAAAAAAATTAAAAAAAACTGTGCCTCATTGTTTGACTCAAAACTTTATTTTTGTACAGTATTATTATAATCATCTAAGTCGAATTACAAATGCACAAATGATAAATTATCTATGGATGATTTGAGATTTCAGCAATACAAAGTATTAACTGCAAAGTCTACTGTTGACGCGAAATCCGACAACCCGAAATTTTGCAAAATCGTTTTATTTTTTTCTGGCTTTATTTGAAGACGAATTTTAAATAAATTGCATATTTACATTGCCACTTTTTTCACTCTATCCAATGGCGTCAACATTTTTGCAATCCGACGATTCGTCTTCGAGGGGCCATCATCAGATTATTTTTTTTTAAATATATCGCTTTTATTTTTTTGACAAAATCTAGTCATTTTTAATTCTGTATTAGATGATATTACTATTGTAATCGCTTAAACAGGTTTTTAGCTATCATTAAAAATCTTTCCTGAGTACGGCTCTGGACGCTTTCAAAATACCTATTGGAGGAGAGAGAGAGAGAGCGGACAGAATAAAAGTCAATACAGCACAAAATGTCCAACAATTTTTTTTAATCCACAATTTAAAAAGTTGTACCTAATAGAAAAATAATACGAATTTATGAAATATTTTATTATTTCTAATTAGTATTGCTAACAGTAGTAAAAAATTGTTGGATATTTTGTGCGGTATTGACTTTTATACTGTTATGATTAAAAACTATTTAAGCGATTACAATAGTAAAATCCCCCAATTCAGAATTAAAAATGATTTTAGATTTTATCATAAAAATTGCTGCAATGTATTTAAAAAAATTAACCTGATGATGGCCCCTTGAAGACGAAGCGTCGGATTGCAAAAATGTTGACGCCATTGTATAGAGCGAAAAAAGTTGCATTGTAAATATTTAATTTATTTTAAAATTCGTTTCCGAATAAAGCCAGAAAAAATTAATAAATTTTGCAAAATTTCGAGTTTTTCCGGATATCTCCGGAACTACTCGGAATTTTAAAACTTTCTAAACAGCATATTGTTAGGTATAAAAAAACTTTTTTCTAATATGAGCCAACCCGTATCTCTTACCGTTTCCTAGATCCTAATGCAATCCCATCCATATTTTGGACGCACTATATATCTATGAATTCATCAAACTTTAAAAAAAAATAAGTAAGTTCACTAATCGATCCTACGGAAAAAAATTATTATTTATTTTATTTGTTCACTATTCGACTTATGTTTATAGCAGTACTGTATGTACAAAAATAGTTTTGGGTCAAACAATGAGACAGTTTTTTTTTTGTATTTTTTCCGTACAATTGAATGGTGTAATCAGTTTTTGATTTTTTTTTAATTTAAACAAATTATCAACAATTACTGAAAAATTCATTGCTGCAAGTCATTTTTTACTTTTTTGCATTTTGAGCATGTTTTGAACTGTGATTACAATTTTTTTTATTTCACCAAAAAGTATGTCAAAACGAAAAAAATTATTACCTGCAAAACTGTACGATGATTTTTTTAAGTTTTCTTTGAAAAAAAGTGTTTCAGGCCAAAAAAATTAATATCTCAAAAAATTCTTCATTTTTGTATCTAAAAAAAATTGAGGTTATTTAAGACAACGAAAGGTATACTTTCACCAAGTTTCGTCAAAATTAAATTATTTTTGCGGAAATGAGAAATAAAAAACGAAATATCAGAAAAAAACTGTTTTTTGCATTTTTCTCGGAAATTTTCAGGTTATGTTAAAAAATGATCTCTACAAGAGTTGTAGATTTTTGCATGATCTACAACTTTTGTATTAGACACTTTTTTGTTTAACGCCAACTTCGCCAGAAATCCCAATGATACAATTTTTCATAACTTTTCAACCCCCCAAATCAACCCTCCACCGCCCCTGCTCACGCATTAATTTTTTTTCGTTTATTATAAACCCCTTTACCATTTCCACTTATGAAAGTCCAGGTAACAATTTTCTTTTTTTTCCCTTTAAATGAGTTATTTTGATCGGTCTACTTTGCTTTTTAATAATAATAATAATCACCAGCAGGCATATCGTGCTCATCAGGGTTAGAAAAAATTTATTTCAGGGCTGGAAAACACAAAAAATCCAAGTAAATGTCAACTTCAAATTGCCTTCAAAGAAATAAGGTATGCGATTTCCTACTATTCCAACCCAAACGTTCACTTTTTGCGACCGTTGTGTATGTTTTTCTTGCATCCAATGCGGATTTCTTGAGCTCCAAAACCTATATTTTGCCTGTTCACGGTTCTTTTTAAGCAAAAAGTTGCTTCGTCAATGAAAATCATATGATTTTTTCAAATAAATTTCTAATTTCCTCGCAAAACTGTAATCTTATGTCTGTGTCATCTGCGCATAGTTCTTGTAAGACGTAAACTTTGTAAGGATTCCACTTTTGAGACTTCAGAGTTCTGTGAACTGAGGACTTCGACAAGTTGAAGTTGGCTGAGATACATCTAATGGATGAGTGAGGATTTTCAGTAACGGCGAGCATCACATTTAGATGGTCATTTTCGCTTACCGTTCTTCGCCTTCCTAATCCAGGTAAATCTTTTATACTTTCGGTTTCTTCAAACTTTTTGGATACTTTACTTACTGTAACTCGACTAATTCTCTTGTCTGGATATTTATGGTGAAATAAGTCACATACCTACCTTCTGTTAACTACGGATTTTATCTTTTTCAAAATAATTTAACAACGAATGAATTGAAACTAAAACGATTCACGTCATACCTATGGTACTCTGGTGAATTTTATGTGTTTATAGCGGTTTTTTTATGGAAAAAAAACCTTTAAAGTAGGTAGAAAAGGATTAATGAACAGTAGGTACGTTTTTTAAAGTACATAAGAGACTAAGACTGTTTGAAATAGCCCTCAGCGCGACATAAAAGACAATTTTTTACATTTTTTTGACAACTATGACAAAAAAGTAGGTACATAATAACCTTATATCGCTGAATTCGTCTTTAGAAGGGCTATCTATTTACTACAGAATTTGCTATAAAATATAGAGCGTCCTGTTAAAAAAAAAATTCGGTAATAGAAAGAAATAGAAAATATTGCAGAAAAGTGACAATTTCTATTTACTAATTGACCTGCTTCAGCGATTTTTTAAAATCTGAACTGGAAAAAATACGAATTTTGTTCCATCATTTTGGGCAACAGTGTATACCTCAAAATTACTCGGAAAAAGTTAAAGAAAATTAAATTCTAAAATTATTCTTTTGATGTACATACCTACTATTTCTATTACAATCTGAAATACCCATTCAAGCATTTTTTTTAATAAGTATATTGTCGCAAGTTAATAGATATTATAATATCTCTTTCAAACCAATCCGTTAAATCACTTACCGATTCTAGAGAGGCCAACTAGTCCATTCATGAACATTGTCAAGTACGCAACATAGCCCAAATCTAAAAAATTCTTGCCCATAATGTTGGTATAGTACATAACGAGGCAATACAAATTTATCACAGTCAGCACAATATGAGAAGCAAAAGGGATGATCTTTGCTTTGACAACTGATGGTTTGCTTTTCACCGATATTTTGGCTTTCATTGTGAATTTTGATTAAGTGAAACTAAAATTTTGAATTAGATGATAAAAAATGTTTGACATTGACTGCAGTTTCGAGTGTCAAGTACCAAAACAATCGCGTGTTTTACAAAGTATAATAGGTTGACTTGTTTTTGGAAAAGTTTTGGCTTTGATAAGCTAGTTCGAAAGTAGTAGGTATACTCAAGATGCATGGTAAACAAACCGGCAACCACTGAAGATATAAAGTTTACCAAATTTCATTCAAAGTAATCAGCGACGTCGGAATAGTCAAATTAAACTGTTCATAAAAATTCTATAATACGCACCAAATTTAGAAAAGTTCAGTTTTGCTACTCTGCGATTCTGTACAAGTTTTATTTTAACGTAGTCGTATTCTATTTTTCGTATTTTGTATTTATATATTCCCTTAATATTGAAAGAGAGGTATGTGAAAGGATATGGAACATTTTATGGGAAAAGGAGAACAAAGAACATACATTATATTGATAATGTAAAGTCCTTAATGCACCCAGCCCAGCACCCAGCCCATGGTCAATATCTTCCGTATTAAGGAGTACTGTACTGTACAAATAAATGAAAATGTGTTTTCATAAAACTTCGAAATGAGCCAAAAAAAATTAAAAAATTCTGAAAATCTGTCAATAAGTGGCTGATTGCATAAGCTTTTTTTTAGAATCAAAAGTATTTAGGGTTTAAAATTTTATATTGGCCAGTCGCTGATTGACGGCGATCAGACTTAAAAGTTTGTGACAACTCGTTATAAGACCCTGTATAAATAAATAATTTGAGGGCCATTTACATCGACAAAACATAAATTTAAAGCCCGTATCAGACAATGCAATTTTGTTGCAGGGATTAGGTTGCCTCGATAAAATCCATGAAATTCTTATCAGACTATGCAATTCTGTCGCGGTAACTGAATTGCATGACATGCTCTATTCCGAGCAACAAAATTGCAGAGATTCTAGTTTTTTTTATGGAGATTTGTTTATTACCAACCTAACTGTTGTTGGCTGTTGGTCATGGTGTTGTTAGTAACACGTTGAAGCCACTATTAAAGCTATACAACAATTAATTTTTAAATTTTCATCCATTGCAACGTTTTGCTTGAATAAAAAATAATTGTTTACAATATACAAGAAAGAAGCAATTCACAGTTGGTAACAGTACTGCAAACTAAACAAATTGCAGCAATTCTGTCCCATTGTGTGATAATAAAGCATGCAATTTTATCCCCGCAACTAAATTCCGGCAATTTTGTCCTCGCAACTAAATTGCATTGTCTGATACAAGCTTAACCCAAAGATTTTATGCAATCCTATCCTATAAAATCCTTAAGTTTAACCCATATCACTGATTTCAGCATACCAACCTTAGATTAGGAAAGAGAGCCTAATCTAAAATACCAACACACGCAGAAAAATAATCCTTCTATAAGCAACACAATATACACTACGCATTACACTCGGATCTATTTGAAACTACATGCAAAAAAACAGGTTCATAAGACCATTTTCATCCTCCGTATTTTAGCAACTATCAATTCATTTTCTACGAACGTGTTGTAACGGGATTCTTCATTTTCTTCCTAATACATGAAACCATTAAATACGTTAGCAAAAAGGAAAATAATTGTCTTGAAAGTAGGACATTTTATATAGAAATTAAATAAGTTTAAGAGACTATTTAACAGTAACTAAGCTAAAAAAACTTTTAATATGCCAAATGGTCACATTTATATTTATCAGCATACAGTTTTGACTGAAATATAAAATAAATAAATCATAAATAACTAGGCATAGAAATTAAGGGATATTTAAAAAATCCTAAAATTTTGGGTGATTTTCGAAGAGCTTTAACTTGGAGGGAAATGGTCGTAGAGAGAATCAAAAATAAGGAAATTGAAGCTTCAAGTATCTAGTTTTCAGATCCGCAGTTTAAATTTTTTTAGCGTCAGCAGTTTTTGAGTAATTATAAGAAAATCAACGGAAAAGAAAATTGTAAATTTTTGCTGTTTTTAAAAAGGCCTATGGACTTAAAAAATTTTTTTGGTAATTTCATCATGAAACTCTTGTAGATAATTTCATTCTCTTCAATTTGCGAGGCTCCGATGCTTTGTATGATTATTTGTCGCTGAGTTATCGTAAATCAAATCAAAAAAATCATTTTTAACTTTGGCAATCAATTACTCGGAAACTAATGGTCGTACAGAAAATCCAAGCAGGGTTTTGAAAACTCTACAAGTCTAATTATGGGTTTTTGATAAAAAAATTTTTTTCAAAGTGAACATGTTGGGTTACAAGAAAGGTAAAAAATTGCATAACTAGGGATATTTGAATAACTTTGCAAATAATTAATAAACTGAGGATATCGACTGTAACTTTTCAACCTCAAACTGTCCTAAAGAAACCCTGATAATTTCAAAACGCTGCGATTTTTTTTCCTAGTGCCCGGAATATTTAAAGTGGTTTTACTGAAAATCAATATAATAAGTAATTTTTCACTTTTTATAAGTTAAAATTGTTTTTTTAATAATAATCCATATTTACTTCATCAAAAAACATTCATGATTAAAAAAAAATCAAATTCAAAAATGTTTTTCAAAATTTTTTCATCAAAAAAAATGCCAAGGCTAAAAAATTTTAAACTGCAGATCTGAAAACTAGACACTTGAAGCTTCAATTTCCTTTTATTTGATTATCTCTACGACCATTTCCCTCCAAGTTACAGCTCTTTGAAAATCAACCGAAATGTTTGTATTTTTTTAATATCGCTTAATTTCTGTGCCTAAATAGTGTATAATATTCCTTTACTTGCATATTGGACATATACATAATTTGAATAAAACCGTTTTGACTGCACAAGAAGAACAAAACTATTAGAGGAATGTCATAATTTAAAAAAGATTCTTCGTCTTTTAATAGTCCTAATTAATTCTTAAGGCAAAATTACCTCCTATTAGCCTTAGCATGACAAAATGGTCACGCTACAGTTTAACCCTGTAAATATACTGCCTGAAGCAACACCTATAATAGTTATAAACTTATGTGGAGTAGTGGTATTTACAACCAATAATCAGGTACAAACAAGTCTAGTCGTGTAAGACGACGCTTGTTGACGTGTGGAGTAGTGTTTCAACAACATACATATTTATAATTTGCTGAGATGAGTCATGCTTGTCAAATAGTGTTCCATATATGTAAAATTATTTTGTATGTTACACCTATGTATCAATTATTTCATTTCAAATTGGCATTATTATATTTATTATCCCTTTTATTTCGTGTATTTCAGAATATCCAGTTAAAACACATAAAATATAAAAAAGATATAACTGTAACTAAAAATATCTTAGACTTTTCAGAAAACTTCAAACTTCAAATGTAGACAGACGAGATGACAGTGACGGTTTTTTTATACTATCTCCGATAAACATACCCCAGCACGCTACTAAAAATTTAGTTACCAACTAGGACTAATAGTTTACTAATTCCTTTTATGAATACAAATTTCTTAGTAGGATCTTAATAGGATGTTAGTAGACAGTATTATCGTATATGAATAAGGCTGAATGTCTGTTATTTCTTTATACCTGATTTTTCATCATACACGATTTACTCATAGACAGTGTCAGACTGGTCTTATATAGTCGAGGTGGCGTTTGCCAGCCGAGCCCTAGCCTGCACGGACCCCCTACCCTACCTACCCCAGGCTTACGACCACATGCAAAATAGTTCCTTCGTACTGCATAATGCCACCCAGGCCCTTCTGGCCCAGTATGACCCTGCTCACAGACCTAAAGATTCAACAACTGAAATTTGAATTTCTGTGGGTTTGTTAACATTTACAATTCCATTTTACTCAGTACTTCATTGTTCGTCTCGCCAGAATATTTTTTAAACACTTTTATGAACCTTTGTATAGGCAACACAATATACACATTATATTAGACTTGAATGAGGCAAATGTAGCAACAGAAAAATAATTCAGTTAGTTAAATAATATAGTAAAAACTAATAAAATAGCAGAAGTATACAATATAAATTTTATTATATCTGTTAATATATTATACAATCAAAATTTGATACAAAAATAGACATAGTACAACAATGATATGCATACATTATTAAGCCAACAGTCGTTAGAACTTGGTCATTACAGTTTAGTCCAGAACAGTTTTCAAAGCAAAAAATGCAAAAAAGCACATCGCATAATTGTATAAGTCCTGAGAAGTTACGTTGAAATAAGTCTCGTTATCATTCTTAATGATGTAATGATTAAATGCATATGAAATGGAAGCAGACACACCAAAATAATTTTGGTGAATGAACGACAAAACACCCAATGAAATGCAGTTTGCTCCTATAACAACATCCACCATATCAGTGTTATAGCTGTTATCACATACGTAAGCTAATAAAGGGAACAGTGATACCAACGTGTATGCATACGCAATCTCCCACATGTACCCATAAGTCAGCCATATTGTAGTCACAACACATGGAAGCGCCAATAAGTCTTGTAACAGTGAGGTGAACCTATATAATTTTACCGCTCTTTGTCCAAATGATGGATTACCTAAAATAAAAAAAAATCTCACCTCTATTTATATATTCTTAAAATTATTAAAAAACGCCATTTTTAACATTTTTAAAATGAGACAGTAAAAACCTCACTTTTAATTTATGCTTAATGTAAACAGAAAAACAGGATATAATATGAATGCAAACTATGCAAATTAATTATTCAATATTTCAGAGTGGTACCAAATTAAGATAATATAATTTTAATCACTGTAGGTAACTCAACAACATATTTTATGTATTACCAGATTTTACTCTAGCAGGATTAAAATCATGGTTTATAATAAAAGAAATGATAAAAAATTTAGATGTTTTGCTGTGAATGTTAATTTTTTAATTAGCAACAAAAAAATTTATTAAACTTATTACTCCTGAATAGGTTTTCCCAAAAATACTTAATGTACTTGCATATACGTATATTTAATTTTCTAGAAGGAGAAAATTACAATTATTTCTTAATTACCTACTTATGTTATTTTATGCTCTAAAATGAATAAAATAATTTAATTCCACTTACCCCATCTCCAAATGCCAATTAATGAATTTAAAGTAATAATACCAAATGATATACGTGGAAAAATATAGGTCTCATATTTCTTTAAACCTATTAAGCAATATATTCCAGTTCCAGCTAGAATAATGTGGGATAATGCTGTGGAGTATCTTGTGGTCATAATTTTTAAATTAAATTGTTCTGTGCCTCCATGAAATATTTGGAGATATTTTACTAAATGTATTATAGAAAAATATTTTCAAATTCAAGGTTATATCACTGCTTTCTCCAAACTAAAAAAAGAAAAACCTGGATGAAACATTTTTAGTACTGTGTTGATACCTATCTAAAAACTGAAATAAATAAAAACTAGTATTCTGTCTGTTAAATATAATTTATACTTATACTATTTACAAATTTATTCCTCCCAATAAAATAATTGTAAATGAAAAATCTATTATTTGGTATTAAATTTCCTTACCCCACTCTAAAACGCGGCACGAATTTTTAAAAATAGATTAAACTAGCTACAACAACCTGTGGCCTAATAAAAACTTGTAAATCATAACTAATAAAAATAAAATAAATATGACATCTCATTACAACAAGGTCAAATTGTTATAAACACTTTATAGCACTGTCGTAAACACATGGAAATAATGTTTCTATCATTCAGAATATTTTTTTAAAGATACAAATACAATTTGCGACATTATGACGAGTGCCATAACCTCAATTTTTGTTTTTACTCAACACAAGTGTCATTGACACCACTGGCACAGAATAAACAGACACGGGATTGGAGATATAAGAACGAAATGGTGGGATTAGAATCATATTCCAACTGCTGTTCACATTTTCTTTCACATAATAATTATTCATTTTAATTCTTTTTGATACTTTGATAGTACTATAATACTGCTAACTCCGTTTATCATTTTGCATATTTTTTACAATAGTTGTGATGGTATTAAATATATTGAAATAGATAGAAATCAATTAAAAAAAAGTAGTCTTGCCAATTATAAGTACCTATCAGTACTTTTCTAATGTCCGCATAACTTCTTATGGCGATTCGTTTATCCTCTTCTGTATAATCCGAGAGTTTCTCATTGCACCAAATAAATGAATTAATGACACGTCAAATCAATAGGAACATAAAAAAACAGAATTGACTGTTAATGTTGAGAACACCCATTAAAAACAGAATTATTTATGTTTTCTTATTTAAAATGATCATTCAAAAATATGTCATAATAACGAAAACAGCTAATTCCCCTCCTATGAATTCATAAAGAAAACCGTAATGACTGATGGACTTCACTTTCAAATTGACCGGTTTGATTAAAAACTTGTTAAACTTATCACCAGTTACCAGTTGGATTGTATAGATACATCAGATATCATCAAAATGCCTCGTCTATTATAATGGGAAACTCGCGAAATGATTTTACTAACGTTTATATTTATTTCGAAACTAAGGTAAAATTGATCAACTTCTTATTTCCGTTGTTAGATCTGGCAGGCACTTTTGTAAAAGTATGCATATTTTACACATATTGGGAACGTGTACTAGGAGACTAAAGTGATTTAATTTCTTTACCGGTTGCTCTGATCAAGGGGCTCTGTTCTTGAACAATGCATATTCATAATAGTTTCTCTCAATTACCGTCGTAAGAAAAAGAAACTATTAACTAACATACACATTGTTCATCCAACGATTCTAGAATAGACTACAAGATCACTTTTATGTCCGTATTTATAGTCGGTACTTCGATCAAACTCAATCTTGAACAATACTTCGCCATAAGAAATTATATTGTGACTCAGTGCTTAAGTTTGAGTTTGATCGAAGTACAGTCCCCCAGGGCACCGTCCTGTCCCCACACCTATACACCATTTACAACTCCGACATCCCACATCCCCCCAACACCAACATATACTTATACGCCGACGACCTGACAATCACATCCCAATCCGTAGATCCTAGATATTCCGTCTACCTCCTCCAAAGCTCCTTAGACCAACTTGAAACCTGGTGCAACAGGTGGAAAGTCAAAATTAATCCCAACAAAAGTTCGGCTATCCTTTTTACCAAACGAAAAATCCCACAAAACCTCGACAGACTGACACTATCCCAGGAACCCATCTCCTGGAATCGACAAACACGATACCTGGGCGTGACGATGGACCAGCGTCTCACGTGGAAACCGCACATCGTGGAGACGGTGGCGCGAGCGAAGACCACCAGGGCTAGGCTCTATCCCTTACTCAAAGGTGGAAACACCCTCAGTTTAAGGAATAAGCGAACGCTTATCAAGGTGGTACTTCAACCGCAGCTAACCTACGCCTCCACGGCGTGGGGTCACGCGGCAAAAAGCCACTTAAAGTCATTACAGGCTGTGGAAAACATAGCCCTCCGCACGGCCACCGACGCGCCCTGGTACGTAAGAAACACTGACATATTACGAGACTTACAATACACAAACGCTACACAGACAATAAGACAAAACGCGGAGAAACGATTTGACGTAGCCGCTAGACATGACAATCCCCTCCTCAGGCAAGCCGTTGACTACGTACCCGACGTGACCGACAAACACAAAAGACCTAGACACCAACTTTTTGACCCTGGGTGACCACCCCAATGACCCCCCCCCTGCCCGCTAACCTTTTCTGTTTCAGAGACAGCCAGGATCAAGAAACGAAGACAACGACACACACACACACACACACACACACCCCCCATACCCTCCTTAACCCTCCCCTCCCGCGCTAGCCTAAGGGCCACCTTAGCAAAGCGCATCCCAGGCTGCATAGCCGCACTACCCTACCCAACCATACCACACATAAACATGACACTACCCCCGGGGTTTACACAGACGAGCCGGCGAAGCAAGAAGAGCGCCAGAAGAAAGGGCCCTAGCCGGCGGGGCCCAGCCAGGACAAAAGGAGGTCCCACAAAGCGCCTACACCGGCCGCATTTGCGGTCGGGGTAGACGACGGATGGGGCCCACCTACGAAGGCTGTCCAGGCCTACACGAGATGAGGCAGGATAAAGAGGGATAATCCCCCTCGATCCCAAATCATTGAGGCCAATTTCTAGCCATAGAATAATGGCGGCGGCGATCGAAGTACCGACTATAAATACGGACATTAGTGTGCGCCAATACTTAGTTGTGCGACGGCCTTTAGAGTTTATAAAAATGTAGAAAAAATGTAAATAATAAATATACTGATGCTCTATGGCCTATGGTATACTGATAATGATTTGAAGTATTTGAACCTTACAGCAAATACTACATGGAGGAAGTACTGCGTGTGCGTGTTAACAGAAGACGCTATAGAGAGAAAGCGCGCTAGTTTGGCTACTCGCTCTCTCTCTTGTAGGGAGAAATTGTGTTAGCCAAACACGTGCCTGAGCGAGAGAGAAAGATAATTCCCAAACCAATATGAAGAGATCAGGTCAGGGGTATGGAAAGAGAAGGCAACAGCAGGTCCGATTTGTTTCGTTCTTCATTACATTATTGTTTATGACCATTTTACTAATACCTAACATTCTATATTTTCTGTTGGTAATATTTAAATTTGTATTAAGAGTTTACCTTCACATCAACGGAGAGACGAAAAGCCCTCACTCACATAGACGAAATGCATATATTAAAAATTGGCCCCATGAACATGAGAATACGTATCTCTTCCAGTGTGTATATTCTTCATTGACACAAACTTAATCTATCTCTGTCTCCTGTCACTATCGCCGTAATCGTGCTTCCTCCATATATGCTCCAGTGATCAGAGTAATTCAAAAGTACTAAATCAAACGTTTTCGATGAATCAAAGAAGAGGAAGAGGAAGAATATAACCTAACCTTAAATAAGTTCATAATTATAACCCATGATTATAACCTAAAAACACAGTTAATATACTATATTAATTATTAGATCTATGGTTTAAAATATGTATATAATTATTGTATAATCTATATTTTCCTTACAAATATGACTATTGTAACGGGCGAATGTAAAACACGATTGTCTTATGAAAACAAACTAATATTAGCTCCTATGGTACGAGTCGGTACCTTACCAATGAGATTATTAGCTTTGGATTATGGGGCTGATATTGTTTATTCTGAAGAACTCATTGACTGGAAATTTTTAAAATCGGTGAGGAGAGTGAATGGTAAGTTACAGGCATTTTGAATGTATACTAAACACCTAAATTCACTTACTCTTATTTTAGATGTATTAGGAACTGTAGACTTTTTAGATTTATCAGATGGAACCGTTGTTTTTCGTACTTGTGGAAAAGAGATAAATAAAGTGGTGGTACAATTAGGGACCAGTGATCCAGCAAGAGCATTAGCGGTTGCAAAATTAATGTAACTTAATTTTACAAAAGATACCTAAATAGCTTTTTAATAAAAAGTACTTTTCAGTGAAAATGATGTTGCTGGTATTGATATAAATATGGGCTGCCCAAAGGAGTTTTCATTGAAAGGTGGGATGGGTGCTGCATTGCTGTATCAACCCGAAAAAGCAAAAAGTATTTTATGTCATTTGGTCGCAAATATTAAAATTCCTGTAACTTGTAAGATTAGAGTTTTTGAGAGTATCGATGATACTTTAAATTTAGTTAAAGAATTGGCATCTACAGGTATATCGGCAATAGCGGTTCATGGTAGAACTAAAGTAGAAAGACCTCAACACCCTAACAGATGTGAAACAATCAAAAAAATTTCTGAAGTTTTAAGTATACCAGTTATTGCAAAGTAAGTAACACGTAAATTCAAATTTTTAAATATAGTTCAATATATTTTTTTATTTGTATATCATACATAACTAATTTTTAGTGGAGGTTCTAGAGAAATAGACAAATACAGTGATATTTTTAAATTTAAGGAAGAATGCGGAAGCAGTAGTGTTATGATAGCTAGAACAGCTGAAACTAATTGCTCAATATTTAGAAAGAAAGGAATGAAGGACTTGGAAGACGTTATTAAGGATTACTTAAAATATGCTGTCGATTACGACAATTCTCCCAGTAATACAAAATATTGTGTGCAAAATATGTTACGAGAATTACAAGAAACACCTAGGGGGAAGAAATTTCTAGAATGTCAAACTTTAGAACAAATCTGGTAAGTTAAATTTACAGGATATTAATGATGTACTCTGCCAAATTTTGATAGTGAACAAATTTTACTATTTTTTTTAAATATCATATAGATTAATGTTTGGACTAAATTTTTTATGGTTACGATATACATAAAATTATATTTCTACCAAAAAAATTCGTACATTTTTTTGTGAAACTATTAGTTTTAGAGTTATTCTCGATTTATTTAACTATGTCGCACTCATTTTAAATTTTTAAAAATAACTCATAAATGGCTTCCTTTTCAAATAAAATAGAAGATAAATTGTTTTGTTGGAAAGCTCAGCAAAGTTTATCCAATTTCTAAAATATTCAGTGGTATCAAAATTCTAAGATTCTTAGGGTGGTATTTTCTACAAATTTTAGCCCATAATTAGTTGTCAGTAACCCAAGTTTCATCAATGTGTGTCAAGCATCTTTGGAAATATTTAAATAAATATAATATATTTTTTAAATTTCAACACCCTGTATCTCAAAACTGAAATGTTTCCAAGTACATGTTTATGTGAAATTTTTTAAGCAAATTAAGTCACTTACTACCAATTAAACCACTAATATGTAATTTTAATTATTGTATTCAAATTAATTCAAAAACTTTTTTTTGTCAATAACTACATATTTTTAATATATTTTTATATACATATTTGCTCTTTAACAAAGTAATACTTAGTATATTTTTATATAATTTTTGTAGTGCTATATGGAATTTAGGGGATTACTGTCGAAAAAAGCAGTTAGAATATCAATCGAAAGGTATACTTGGTCGAAGAGAAGTTACCCCTGACCTACTTGACCCCAAACGAAAAAAGCAAAAGACTGATATAGACGGAGAAGGTGTCCATGTGACGATGAAATGTGCTTTTATCCGAGTGAATTTCGTTACTGATCCTGATCTGCCAAAGTCAAAACTTATAGCTTACTGTGCCAAAAACAAATTCGACTTGCCCAAGTATAAAGTTTTTAACGAAGACAAGTTATTTAGAGCTGTGGCCACTCTAAACGATGTTAAATATAGTTCCTCGTATTGGGAGAAGAACAAAAGATTCGCTGAGCAAGGAGCTGCTTTGGTTGCTTGCGTTTCTCTGGGACTAATCAGTAAAGAAGATTTAGTAAAAGATGGAAGTATTTTGGAATAGGATAATGCATGACGAATGTCATTTCAGTTGTTTGCATTAAGTGACAGAAGACATTTGAAATAATAATTTAAAATATTTGAAATTGTACACAAGGGAAATTGCTAAATCTTATCCCTTTCTCCGGTTATGGGCGTATTTGCACATTACACATGAAATTTTAACAAATGTAGTTTATGAATTAATTTTTTTTACTTATGGTATGGTTTTTATTACTATTTTAAGAATTAGACATAATAAACCACCGTACTGAATGTGCACGATAAATAAAACATGTTTTTAATTTTAATTTTCTATTATGGATATAATTGACTGGTAATGCAAAAATGGAAATGTGTAATATGGAAATGTTTATTTGGTGTGATAATAATAATAAAAAGATAGAAAGGAAAGTACTTGTGTTTTTTGTTTCAGAACATTTCAAGAAAGAAAATGCAGTTTATATTTGACTATACTATCATTTCTGTAAAATCTCAAAATATCACAATTTATAAACAAATAATAATATAAATTAATAATAAACATAATTCAATAATTAAATTATTAAGTCAGTTTTATAACTAAAATTATTATTATTAATTTTCTAGAACGTGTCTTATACTTTATTTAATTTTATATTTTATTTAATGGCGAAACCTACATTAGTTACACCTCAAATAGACTAAGGGAAGTTCCTGGAAGTGCTTCGTTTTTCGTAGTTTTTAAAATTTGTGGAAAACCAAATATTTTATTCCAATCAAACAACATGATTCGGTATAGGTTAATCTATATACAGGGTATCTCACGGTGACGGCCCATTAGAATTATTTCAGAGACTACTTCGATTTGAATTTTGAAAATTTGGGATACCGGGTTTTCGGGCATGCCCTTCTTAACTAAAATAATGGCGTCCACGTACCACTTCCGGTTATACCGGAAGTCGCCATCAACTTGCTTATTTTAAATGGAACACCCAATATATATTATTGCAATTTTGGATTCTACGTAATATTTTAGGTGGACTTTTATAAAGTTTCTCTATTCCTAAAATTAACTGTTTTTGAGATATTTAATTTTTTTCAAAAAAAAATGGAGAGAAACAGTGACTAGCTTCAAACCATGTGTATTTTATAGTAAGAAAGATAAAGCAACAATATTTGTAGGGGGGATAGCTAGACCCCTAAGCTTCCCATCCATACTTTCAAAGTGGCTTAACTCTTTCAGGCACAGAAATTATATTAATTTTTTTACCCAAGCATCACAAAAAATTAAACTATAGCTTTTGTGAATTATAATGATTTTATTGTAAAGAATACTTATAACTAAATACATTACAGGTGATTTTGTGACTGTGTGTTAGCTCACAGACTCCTGGGGGGGTGGTACAGGGTCTGTACCACTATGGCTGAAGGGAAATGATTGTTAAATAATTTTTAAATGTAAGTACTTAAAAAATTCTTACTCTAATATGATAATCTTGATAAAGATTTGTTAGGAACACTATATTGTTAATTATATCAGCTTCAAATAGTAACCTGAATAACTTATATGGAGATGGAGCCTGAATTTCCTGAACAACTCGCGTTACTCCTGAATATTGATCAAAACCAGGTGGTTCCATTATATTATTGGTCTGGCACCAAATAGGATCCGCATCATACTGCAACTGTTTCTGTATATCCCTAATTTTATTCAGAGGTACATTCCATTCAGAACCATCAGATTCTGAATCTTCTACAAAAGCATAAACAATATCATCTTGTTGCATATTATCTTCTACTTCCACAGTACAATTAAATTCTCCCTCATACCATTGATTATCTAGTTCGCCATTAACTATTGAATCTTCATCTGAAGGAAGGTTTTCAAATTCTTTCAAAAATTCGGCTCTAGTCCAGCCTTTCAAATTTATATCGTCCATTACAATCTATAAAAACACAATAAAACGAAAGTAATAATTTTGGTCAATGTTCATGGTGGTACATAATTTGTACCACCTCAATTTTATCAAAGATTATGTTAGCGAATATTACTTTGTACTTACCAGTGTTCTGATCTGCACTAATACACTTTCAAGCTTATAATAAAAATTTTAAACTAAAACACCTTATATTACTTTAAAATCACGGGAATATTGCAACACATGAAGGGATTATAAAATCTAATCTAAAAACTACTTCTCTACAAAGCCAACGGTCACAAAATCAAATATATTCAGAACAATATTTAGTAGGCAACCAATATAACACATTTTAAGGGGGGGTACAATTCTAAGTCGGCTGTGACAGTTGGGAAATGTTTTTGATTAACTGGTACAAAATGTGTACCACCAAGACCTGGAGGAATAAAAAACGGCGGTACATTTTATGCACCACTGAGACTGAAAGAGTTAATTGCTTACAGGGTGCTAGAAATTTAATGCCGAGTTTAGTTAACTTCAAACCTTCATAAGTCGGTTTTTTTTAAATAGAACACCCTGTATATTTTTCTATATTCTGATCAGGGTTCCCTATAACTATCTCTTAGTTTTTAAGTTATCTACTATTTTTTGTGTAATCACCTAAAATCATGTAATTTCTTTCAAGGATAGCTTTGGAATTTTTAGCAAAACTTCAAAACAAACAACTAAACTGTCACCAGTTGTTTATTATTATTTATTCACAGACGTTGCAATGGGATTCTAAACAGAACATTTACAGTTTTTAATGAGATATATCCCAATTTTCCACCAATGAGCAGAATAAAGTTAAGAAGAATTCTAAAAAATCAACACAATTTTAATTGTTTTTAATGTATATGTTGATAATAAAAAGTTGATGGCGACTTCCGGTATAACCGGAAGTGGTACGTGGACGCCATTATTTTGGTTGAGAAGTTCCCGAAAACCCGGTATCTCAAATTTTCAAAATTCAAATCAAAGTAGTCTCTGGTATCAAGGCATGTACACGTCGATAATGATAGGCATGTAGGCCTTGTCGCTTTAATATTCTTCCAACCTGAAATGTTAGTGGCACATCTAATCAATTCTGTTAAGGAAATCTATAAGATATGTAGTACCGTTGGCCGAGGAACATTTATTTGCCTTGAAATGTTCCGTATGCTAGTCGTAGGATCTTGTTCAATAGCGTCAAGGACCTCCGCTTCCCTATTAATCCTGGGACGTCCTTGCCCCGGTGCCTTTCGAAAAGGGGCGGTTGCAGCTAAGTTGCGGAATACCGTAGGGAATGTCCTCCTTGATGGCAGCCTTCGGTTTGGAAACCTTCTCCCGTACTCGCGTTCTGCCGCTGCAGCATTACCATCGCAAAAGTCATAAATAAATATATCAACTAACTCTTGTCCCGTAAACTCTTCCATTTTTTTCGCTTAGAATTATAAAATTGGCAATCGGGTTGACAATACTTTGACATAAGAATACCTTGATAATTTTGTTTAAATTACTATGAAATTGACCAAAGTGAGATTAATTCAAGAGAGAGCGACTTTTTCAGAAACCGTTAAAGATAACGATTTGAAACAAGAGTACCTTTTTAACGTAAAACAGTTCGGGAAAACGGAATTTGCTATCCAATTTGTTAAAAAGTCAAAGATGAAAAAGTTACACACGCAAAGTACCAAGGGCCCCCCCGTACACACCCCAATGGACCTTGTGGAAATAAATGGATTAGTCCATCAAATTACTCATCAAAATTTATCTGTGTATACCAAATTTCATTCATTTATCACAACGCGATTGAGAGATATTGCAAAAAAATGATTTCCATTCCGTCCTCTTCAATGGGTCCCTGTGCCCTTAGGAAGCATTTCCGGACCCATGTTCATATGAACTTTTTTACTTAGTTTTGATAATAAAACCGGCATGTTCAGGGTTGGCAGCTAATTATGAGACACCCTGTATTCTTGTTTTAATTTCGGTGGAAGGAATTTTATTAGATTTAAGACTTTTTTATGCGATGTGTTAATATTTTCATATTGACAACTTGAGACATTGAAAATCAATTTTCTGTAATTCTGGACCTTAATATGTGGAAAATTAATAATCAGAGAAATGTTTATTCGAATTTTTATTCCAAATGAGAAGTTCAGAGAAGTGATGTTCAACTACTAAAACTTCGGAAAAAATGTATAATATATAAAAAACCTGAAATAGAAAAAAGTCTTACAAGGAAAAGATCTTTCCAGCTCTGTATCAAAACTAGAAATATTTCAGAAAAAAAATTACCAGAGCAGCTCCGGCCACAAAAAAAAAATAATTTTCAAAATTAGATCATCTGTAATTGTTTCCAAGAAAAAATGCACCCTATCGGTATTTGAGCTTTTCTTCAACAACTAACATTTTTTCATGTATCTCGATAAAAGTGCACCTTAATGACATGCAGCCACAACAAAAGAAAGTATTTTACTTATTATGATGAATCCAATTTGAACTGTCTCGGAAGAAAAACAAAAACGAGTGAAAATTAATATATGCACCTTCAAAACAACACCATTATTTGTAAAAAAAACTGACAAACATAAGTTTAAGGACAATAAAATTATTTAACTGCAATCTTCATATTAAATTTCAGTGAAATCATTTCAACTGTTTTTCTTATAATTAGCTACTAAAAAAACTAATAACTTTTTGGTTAAGCCTACGTATACACTATTCCAAGAAGGTATATTTTTAATATTAATATATCATTAAGTTCATAAAACTTAGTCCCATAGACTACTAAATGATAGCTTGCTAAGTTAATAAATTATTTGCGAGAAACCCTACTGCATTTCTAGTTATAACCTGTTACAGACTGTCATATGAGATTAAGGTCTGATATGATAAATTGGAAACTGGCAAATATTTAACTTTTATTTATCAGTAGTTACCTATATTACTGTTTTTTTATATGACGATTAATCTTCAATCAATTCCGTTGAGGTCATAAAGTCATAAATGGTTTTATTAAAATGAAAAACTGTTTACAGGGAACAGGGATACATTTCCACGTATTTATATAATATATATTTCCACTATTTGCAGCCACACTTTATATAATTAAGCAACTCTCAAAAATATACGGGGCGAGATATAATTAGGTGTAAAAATTTTAACCAAAATATCCGCAAACCAAAACAGAGTAATTAACTGAAAAAACAAGTATACAAAAAGATTCTGGTTATATTTAATGCAAAAGTATTTATTATGCATTTATATTTTCCTTTTTACGTTCAATGCGACATACAAATATGATCAACGCAAGATAAAGAATCTGACCGGTTTTTTCAGAACAGGCACAATTTTCTGTTTATTTTAGAAAAATACTTATAAAAGGTGTAAAATTAAAGATATTTGGCTTCGTGCAAGAAGTCATGGCAGGATGCAGGACAATTGATGACATATTATCTCAAATGTGGACGTCCATTGAAATTCAGAACGGTTTAGCAACCCTAAACTGAATATACCTTAGTACTAACATACTTCCTTAAAAAGTTATGAGCCTTAAAATTTTTTTTGGGATAACTAAACATAAATATAAGCTTATTGTTTAAGCTAAACCGTAGAGGTTGCTGAGAACGCCTTAAACTGCCTTTTGTTTTTTGCATTTCTTTGTAGAAATTTTGAGAAACTTGTTTTATTCTGTTCTCTCTATTGGTCCTCTCATTAGCTCTCACCTCGGAGGAATATTTACTTATTCCTTTGAGGGTCTCACTAATGTAGCCTCGACCTAGAGGAATTGGGTTACTGCATAATCCTCCAACAACGCGCCAAACTCATCGTGGACTAGGCGCTGATTGAAGATATTCCCTGACCGACCTCCTTCCATTGCGGCTTTCTGTAGCTCATTCTCAAAGCTTGGTATATGGACCTGATGTTCTCAAGAGTATGACACTCTCTTTTTGTTTCATGTAATTTGTATTACACCATCTTGATCATACTTTGCACTAAGGTTTTCAACTGAGTTGTTTCTTACTTCTTTGCTTGTTTTCGGCTTTGGTTAAAGAGTACTTTGTTTTGGAATAAAGAGGACGGATTCCATAGTTAATACTAATATGGACACAAAATTGACCTAGGTCTAAGTCAGCTGCAATGTCAACAATGAAACGGACCCTCTTGCTGGCCACTTAGTCCTGGTTACTTAGAGGAAAGTCCAGAGGAGAACCAGAGTCAACGTCCGAACGCTCTGCGCGGGATGACTCCGCCAAGCCCTAAACTGGGTCCTCGATTTCTGACATCTTGACTTTTTAGATTTAGGCGATCTTTGCGCTCATTTCGATCTGTTATGAGATCTGACTGAAATCTTAGACGAATGTAAGTTAGCTTGGTCTCGTATTCCAGCACATATTTCATGTTATACCTTTGTTTCCCGGTAAAATTCAAAACTGAGGAACTTTTTTTAACGTGCCGCGAGAGTATTCGGCGGTCGCTCTACCAACAACATTCAGCTGTCTGGGCGTCATCTGCTCTGGCTGGGTGAGTTTCAGGGAGAAGTTACCATTCTATCTAGTGAGTTTGAAGCACTGCGGCTCAGTAAACAATTTCCGTGGTTGAATTATAAACATGAGTGAAAATTTGGATTTTTCAACCGACGCTCTCTTAGTGCTTGTGGCGACAGGCTCCAAGCCATCGGACGTTTTTTCCCTAATCCCTTAGTTCATAAATTCAATCATATTTGCAATTTGTATTGTTTCTTGTCAAGAATGGGCTCTGCATACATATAACTTTTTGAATACAAGTTTTTAATGGATTTCCATTGCAAATATTTTTCATAGTTAGATAGACATTGTTAAAGGAAAATAACTAAATTGTCTTGCACCTTCCGGTATAAAGTGTATTAAATTTTTATTTTGCCGAATTATTTAAAAAAAATGTGTAATCACAACACATAAATGATTTTGTAGGTAAATATTGCGTTTAAACTGATTGCATATAATGCAGAGAAAAATATTAATTCGAATTGTTTTTTTCTATCTATCTACATTTTCCATAGAAGATTGTTTTTATATAAAAAAGGTCCTCGAAGGGTACGAGATGAGATGCACGCCAGTTCGTTGACATCAGCACAATCAGAAATACTTAAAAACTTTTCACGGGTAACAAATGTATATAATTTGGGGAGGGAACGGAGATGCTCATCTGCAGCTACCTCTGCGGGGCATGAACTTTCCGAAACTGGAGCTCTGTTGCCTCTGTTGCTAAGCCATTCCACATGTTGAGATCCGTCCGTGGCTGAAACAAATCGATGTGTAAAAAAAGAATCACCGCCAATTACAGATGCCGATGCCAAAGGCGGTCCACGCGCTGTTTATTTGCTTCTAATTTTTTGCATTGAAAGGGTAATCTCGTCGCCAGTAGAAACTACAGGGTGACAGGGTGTAAGCATTTACAAAAAAAAAAATGTAAATACAATACATTTGACAGTATACTATGGATGGAGTTGAGCCAAAGCCGACTTTATGTGCATTGTAGTTCTTCCAACATGAACTTTTTTATGTGTTTAATGAACGACTTTTTTTGTGTTAAGTGTTATTTTTTCAACACGTATATTATTCCTAACGACATATCCTTCCTATGTAGATGAGATTCAATAAGGAAGAAAAATAAATTAAAGAGAAACTGTTGAATGAAGTAAAAATTAAAAAAATTAAATCTATAGAGTGATGGATATTCGACTATTGTCAAAGAAGAAGATAGTCAGGATATACTTGATTTGTATCTATTGTAGTGATGTTTCTAATGGATTTTTTACAGTCAAAGAAACCGATAAATTTTTTAAGCCTAGTATTGGGTCTAATTTTTCAAAAAATGTTTATTAATTTCTAGTTGCATTTTGATTTAAAGATATTATGCCACACCGTGTTTATGATGAAAATCAGTAAACATGATTTAAATAATTGGTCTTGATTCTGTTATTAACTACATTTACTGAGTAATTACAGTAAAAAATTGGACGTGCAGTGGTCAATATTCTCAAATTCATGAATTAATGAATGAGAATTAATTCATTCATTGATGAATTTCTTTTACTGTGTAAAAGGCCTGTAAACCTGCAGAAAGGTATATTAAGAAGAACGATACAAGAAACAGAAATAAATTAAAGAGAAATATCAAACAAAACTAACTGATGAGAGTAAAAAAAATTAGAAGTAACCGAAATATATAAAGAGCATGACACTCCATTCGACCGTTGTCAAAGATAAAGACAATGAGGATTTACTTTGCTTATATCTATTGATGATCTATCATAATGGCGTTTCCAAACCTGGAGAAAGGTATATTACTCGTAAATGCAACATGTCAAAAGCGATAATACTCAAAAAGGAATTTACTCGTGACATTTGTGGCTCTTGAGGCATGTTTTTTGCCAATTAATTGAGGTAAAATAGCACAGTGTTTTTTAAATTTTTTACCAAATTTCCCTCAACAGTCGTTATTTTGAATGTATTGAATATGAAACAATAAATATTTACTTCCTTATTTTGAAATTATGAAATAGTCTGTTAGATTTTCTTATCAAATTTCGTGGTATTTCAATGAATTTTGGGGTTTTCAAAACACCTATTTTCAAGTATTTCAAAATATTTTGAGGTTTTTGAAAAATATTGAAGTATTTTAATGGCATTAAAGGTTTTTCGAAGGATTTTGGGGGATTTCAAAATTTTTTTTCGAAGTTTCGAAGTTATGGAAATAGTATAAAAATTTACGTCATTTCAGCGTAGATAAATTGTATGGCATTTGTATGTTATATAAGAACTTTTTTTACAGTTTTAACATTTTCTACCTTTTGTTAAACTTTGTAATATAATTCAGGAACATCCTGTATTTCACGATCTAGGGAAGACTTAAATGACAAAAGTGTATCTTTCGTATACACCCTATTTAGTGATAAAAGTACATTAACCGCTGCTAACAGTTTCTTTTTTGTAATATCTAATTGCTTCGAAATATTCCATTTCTGCAGAGAGCGCTTTTTATTCATTTTTTTGCGTATTTTTCTGTAATATGGTTTCCAATAGAAATGTTCACCTTAAAGGAACTGATTGCTAAACGACTGCCACAAATATTTTTTTTGTCTATTGGGATAATAACATTACATTTTCCTCTTGGTTTTGACGTCAAACATACTAACTGTCGTCACTTCAGCATTGAAATGTTATAGAAAAAAGATTCATGAATAGTATTGGCAAACAATTGTTGTGAAAATTTGTTTTAAAATAATGTGGTTTTATTTCTTAGAGTTACTGCTAATTGAGAGAAAAACTAACATGTTTATGAGATACATAACATTTCAGTTTTCAATAATCTGTCTCAAGAAAGACATTTTACGATACATCCGTCTGGTAATATGAAGCTTTATAAAATATCCCCAGAAATTATTATCTTAGAGAACGTACGAAATACCCTGCATGACTGAAAAACCGAAGTTATAGTGCAACATCAGACGTTATTTAATTCTACCTAAAATATAAAATATAAAATATAAAATATAAAATATAAAATATAAAATATAAAATATAAAATATAAAATATAAAATATTAAATATTAAATATTAAATATGAAATATTAAATATGAAATATGAAATATGAAATATGAAATATGAAATATAAAATATAAAATATAAAAAAGGATCTTGTGTGCGGGAATAATAAAAATCACAATGAAACCAGTTATGGCAGTTAGTACTACAAAAGTATAAAATACAAATAGGACCTAAATTAAGGACCTATTTTGTGTCGCTTCTGTGTATATTCAACCCCGTTTGTTATCGTCTTATCTTTTAACATCAATTTACAGCTTCGCTAAATTTGAAAAACTCAATAGCTTATATATCTATTTAAAAAAAAAGTTATTTTAAAACACACATAACTCTGGTTCATTCAGGATTATTTAACGCAGTCTTTTCAATTATTTTCTTTGTGATAGTGCCAAAGCAATGAGTACGAATTTATTTTTAGAATTATTTATTTCTATAAAAATAAATAAATCGATATGAAAAATGTTCTTTTCGACTGTTAAAAATATATTTGTATCTACTTTTCATTAACACAAGTAGATTCAAAAATAGCTTTTTATTATTAATTTAATTAACGTTATATAATTTATTTGTATACTGATATTGACTTTCAGGTTTAAATTGCCCAAAATTATATTTTATAAAGAAAGGATCTACATACCCAGCGCTCTACGTAAAAACTGTATAGAAAATTGGAGATTTTAAACTTTGAAAGAAGTGTGGACTTTTATGCTAAATATCTATTTATCATTCTTTTCAATACCTGAATATTTTACTTTGCAGATGGTGATGCTTAAAGAATGTACTTTAAAATTTTCTCTATTATATTTCTTGTTATTCGACTGTTCGTAACTGATAACTGCAGTAGAAAAATAAAATCGATTTTAAAATTTGTTAAATCGAATGAACAAAAAAGATTATTTCTATGTCCGAGAGGTATATTTTCTCCTTCTTCTTCTTCATCATCTTCTCTGTGGTTTGGTTCTATTCCATAACACCACGGCCTACTGTGCGTCTCACTGTTCAATCCTATTCAGCAAGTAATTTTGTCCTTTTTACAAAGTCCAAAAGCTTCCTTGCCTCTTAGCTCCTTGGGTACCAGGAAGGGTTTTCCCAGGAGCGTGATTCTACTACGTGCAAATCCTGGGTACTCGCCCAGAGTATGCAGTGAAGTTTCATTCGCGAGTCGCTTCCTCGACTGTCTAAAAACTTTAGCTTGTATAGATGTTTCCTAAAGTGACAATGCCCCGTTGTAAGTCCCGTCACTTTCCTGAGCCGAATTTTATTCTCAACAACTCATTCATTCTTCTCTGCAAAAGACACTCCATAAGTTCCTTAGCATGGCTCTGGCCTTAAAGCCCAATAATTAATTCCAGAACACCCTGACCACACTGGACGATGTGCGACGAAGGACTCCGGACAATGAATTCTATCCGGATCCCTTCCTAGCAAGTTCATGCACTTTCTCATTTCCGTCAGTCCCTTTGTATTCTGATACCCAACACAGTCTAACTGTATTAGTGGTAAAATTTCTGCTTGAAATACAGTGGGAAACCTCCCTAGACTGTAGCTTGCACTCTATCTGGGTCTGAGTCCATATATTCCTACACCCGTCGCTGTGACCATTTTGGAGCCGTCCGTAAACCATAGCACGCGCCATCTTTCCAGAGTATCAAATTTTTCCTCCCATTTTCTTTGATCCTCCATTCGAATCTCAATTGGCTTATTGAAGTGAAACCTTCCTGAGTCAGATGCTGACTCAGGAAGCACCTATCCATTATGACAACCTTGACATCATCCTTCAGGCTCTACCGATACGGCGACGACAAACATACTCAAAAAAATCTTATCATCCAATATCAGTCCTAAATATTTAACCTCTCTGGAGAGCCGAAGATATATTCGGTTAAATTGCTATGCTCTGGTCTGAAGAAGCTTTTGTTATATTTTTCACACCTAATTATGCCCCATCTTGCACAGAATAATATTTTGTGGATCACCTTTAAAGCTTTCGAAATGTCTTATTCACATTTTAAAATGAAACTTCTCAATCTCATCAAATTTGTACAGTGAAAGCGGATACCTGTATCACAAGAATAAATGTTGTTATTTATTTTTGTGCTTGTATCTTTTTTATATCAAACTACCGAAAATTAAATGATGACTAAACACGTATTAGATATTTTAAACAAATCTTTTGAAAAATATAAACTGGATAACGACCCTATTGTCGAGATATCACATTCACGATGGGCATCGAAAATTTTGATATTCCTTATTGATAAAATTGTGTAGGTTCAACTCACGTGTCGACTTTCTGGCAAGCTCATACTGTGCGCTTATTAGTGATACATAAAAATTGAAGCTTACATAAACTTCCATGGTCTCTGTGAACCATAGAAGCACCCCGCGAGTTTATTCAATGAAAGACGTACTTGCAAATTGACAAAAGCTGTATCTATTCATTCCACAGGAGCTCTGCTACGTCGCATGACAAGGAAGTTATTATTCAACCTTGCAGAGAAATACAATACTGCACGTTTTAACGGCTTCGCCAACTGCTGTTTCATTATTGCCAAACAAACATTTTAGCTAAACAAAAATACTCGGTCAGTATTTTTAAAAATGGAGAAGAAACAACTTTGAAATAGCAATTTCTTGCGTAACCATTAACATTATAGAAAAGGAAGCTAAAAATGATAAAATTAGAGTAAGTTTCTGCGGTACTTATAAGGATTTTGTAAACTTTAACAAATATGTTGGTGGATGAACATATGTATATCAATTTTTTCAGTAAGTTAGTAAGGTAAGCAGTTTTATTTTCTTTTTGTTAAACACTTATTGCTTAATTTTTCAAAATTATGTAAAGTATTCCAAATTTTAAAATAGTATTTATATTTCTTAAAAATAGGGAGCTCGGATTATTAGTAAGGTCCTAGAAACTGTTTTTTCTCAATTTAGCTGTAGGATTTTTCTTTGACAAGTTTTTATAAGCGGTGTTTCGTAAAAAAACATCGCAATTTAGTCCAATTTTCAAAAAAAAAATTGAGTTAATTACTATACAAAAATACTACAGCCCGGCATTCATTGATAGGCAATAGTTAATTGTTTTTTCAAATTTAACATATTTATTTTTGTATTTAATCCGATCTTTTCCTATTAATTCAATTTTTTTCTGAATCTAACCGATAATGTGTGGTAATTTGATTTTGCGATGCACTAGATAACATAATTTTTTAAATAATTTCGTATTAAATTTAATGTAGAAACAGAGAAGAAATAATGTTTCGAATCACTCCGGAAATGCTTCGGAATGTGCGCGAACGTTTCGAACAAAATCTTTATTCTTGTATGGAAGCGGGCGGTCACCAGTTTGAACATTTAATCAACTAAATAGTAAGTAAGCAACTAAACATAATTTAAATTTTAAAATGTAAATTTTTTTAAAAGTATTGGGCGGAATTATAAAATTTAAAGTCTGTTGTAATGAGAATTGTAAGAGCTTTCAAAAGAAATACTACTCAACCCCCAATGCCATTTAAATATTTTGGGATGATGCTTACCCTTGCTTGAGGGTGAAAGTGGCGGAGTCAATAATACCAGCAAAGAATGTCCCCCTTTAATCTAAAATCGACGGGTCTGAGCGTTTTTCTACAATCTTGACACAGTTCCTGAAAATGGCTCTGTTTCGTTTTCATTTGGCTACCCTGTATATTCCTTCTTATAACTGCTCAGAATGTCAAAGTTTCTATCGCATCCCACTATTCCCACTTTTAAAAAGCGGCTCAGATTTTGGACAATGTTTACATAAATGCATATGCCCAATTTCAAATTATTTCACTTACCTACTAATTTTTAAATTATTTTAAAAAATTAAAAATATTTTTTGAAGTTTAACACCCTGTATCTTTTTAACGAAGCGTCCTAGATAAAAACTTTATATAGGAAGGACTGCCCTTAAAATTGAACAAAGAATACGAGGTTTCATTTTTGGTCACCATTTGTGAATCACCCCATATAACTCGTTCCAAAGCGAAATTTCTCCATTGTATTGAGTAAAATCGATTCTGAATAACTCCGGCATCTATCTTTATTCAAATACACTTAAACATCAGTACAATACGTCAGAATAAAGTGATCAGCGAATCTGATTTGTCCTAAGCTTTGTTTAAAACCGTGCAATCTGTGACTTGTTACAACACATGACTTGCACAATACGAGTATTTATGCAAGAAACAAGTTAAAAATACAGTATATTGCCCCGAGAAGGAAAAACGGCAACGAAGTGCGCTGTTTTTTCGGGAGGGCTGCTAAACTAAAATGTTATTATTTCCAGTAAATCGGCTAAATGTCGATAGATGCGATATATTTTTAAATATGAAAACAACTATGCAAAAACATCAACCTACACGTGTTTCATGTCAGGGTTCAGTCAGCGAAGTTTACTGGATTGAGTGAAAATAATAACGGGTGCAACCGAGGAATTCCATTATACTCCGCAAAGTCAAGGGTATGCCATGTCAAAAACCTCTCAGATCAATAAATAGAGCCCTGACCTTATTGGCAGATTTTTCAAAGTAAACACAATGCGAGGTTGTTTGATGCGGCACAGGAAAAAATAAATTATCATGTCTGAATTCATTATGTATAGTCTACGGATTCTGCGAAAACATTATCGAGAAAGTAACACATTATTGGATCTCTATTTCTACTCTGTTGTATCATCTTACATAGAATGTCTCTATAGGGATTTAAGACGGACTTTTCGTAGCTCTGCACTCATGAAAAAAATAACACACTAGATCACTGGTAAGAGATACGAAGTAGCTTAAATGGGGGCAATGTTGCATAATGCATAATCAGGGGACCAACATTATGCCTCTAAAAAATCAAGGCTGCCATGATAACTTGATAATATTTGAAAAAAAAAACCGAAATTTTGGAAATCCGTTTTTGTTTCATTTCGGCCTTGTTTGAGGTGATATTGAAATGAGAATAACACTTTCTCATGGCAACTTTTTGCCCTCTATCGAATGGCATAATCAACTTCATTTTTTTAATACGACCCTGGAAATTTTATTACATTTTTTACAAGCCTTCGTGACCCCCAATACTGTACTGCCTCAGTCCGAACCGAATTCAGACGTTTTGTCTCGAAAAATTCATCTTTAATGTATTCGTTCCAAAGGCTGAAATGAAATAAAAACGGATTTCCAAAATTTCGGCTTTTTCCAAATATTTCGAAAACTAATCAGGTTAGCCTTGATTTTTAGAGGCATAATGTTGGTCTCCTGATTACCCAACTTTGCCCCCATTTAAGCTACTTGGTATTTCTAACCGTTTCCGAGATCCCTGTAGTGAGAAGCGAATTTGTAACAGTTTGTATACAATAAATACTACACCTAAAATGTAATTTTACTAAGAAACAGAAAAATTATTAAGTGAAGGGTGCCCAGTGTGCCCAGAAGTAACGCAAAAAACTCGTATTTTATTTATAACGTATTTTATAACGCTAAATCTCAATGATATGAAACTCTATTGCATTCGCTAACTGTTGTCTTCAAAACAATTCCTAGACGCTGGCTATGATCGGTGAACCTACCCAATCTACATAAAAACATGTGCCTACAATCAACCAAAACACATTTTTTGCTGTGGTACGGTTCTCGCATCACTTTGTGATACCTACTTTTGTTGTTGTTTCAAACCATGTCCATTCCAATCGTTGGCTTTTTTTCGCATCTGTCAAAGTAAAGTAGGCCAAACCCTATATCTACGCATTTCCCTTCGAAAGGGCTATCCATTTATGCTTAAAAAATTAGGTAGTGCTATTTAAAAAATGTCGATGACGTCATAGGTTTATGGAACATATCGCAAAAAAGTTTTAAGCAACGTGCCAAAACGACAATTCTTATTTACTAATAATTGACGTGTTTTAGCGTTTTTGTGAAAAAGCAACATAAAATAAAATACGAATTTTTTGCGTTACTTCTGAAACGCACTGTATAATAAATTTTATATTTATTAATGCTCTAAATGGTACATATACTCTAGAGTAAAATATAAATTTTTGAATTATACCTAGAGATAAATAATATAGAATATTATTTATACCAATTAGTTAAACAGCTTTCTTAAAATAACAGTTCAGTAAAAAACAGTATTAGCCCAGTCATTATAGACATGCAAGACCCTGTTTCGGGAAAAAATACTATTAGAAGTTTCTCTGCGGTATGTTGTTCGAAAACCTGTTATAAATAAAATATCAAAAAATCAACTCGAGGCTAGTTGGGAAACTTTGTTTTAACAGTGGTCAAAGTTATGGAAAAGTGGTTTTTTGACTACGTAAAAAAGCTATTATTCATAGCGAAAAAAAGTTTATACAAAAAAGGTAAGTATTAAATAAGCCTATAAAATGAAAAAAGTTCGATTAAATTCCGATAATTTGTTTATGCACAAAAGCTCAAAAATGGTCAAAAATTGCCGTTTTTTTAATTGCTAATAATAATTAATGCAATATTCGTGGCAGACACTTGTAATTCAGGATTTTTGAGGCTTTTTACACCCTTAATAAGTGGTAAAAATTTCAGCTCGAAAGCTTCATTGGTTTGGCGTTGGCGGAATTTGTTATCTAAGAAGATGCTATTTTCAATTTATTTTTCCCAAGCTCACAGGCGTTGTAGGGTTTTGATCATTAGTTGTTTTTGTACCTAAATAGTTGTATTGACATAGGCATTTACTGAGAATTTAGTTTTTCCAATTTAATTTGTTTAAAATTGACTTTGAAAAAATGTTAATATTTATTAAATTGTTAAGATAGGTAATTATTATAAAATAAAATAGTAACCTCTTTACTTTAGTTTTCTTCGAATTTAAAAAAAAATCGTTGTTGTAAGTTGATTAGAAGCTGAGATAATTTTTTTTATTTATTTAATCGCAGTAATTATTAATATTAAGAGCCGAAATTTGGAGAGAGTGTACATTAAGAGCTATATTTTCTTGTCCTACATTAACATTAAGGTGAATCGAAAAAGAAGATAGCGGCGATGCGTTCTATTACTTGGTCTAGCGAACGAGTGGGGAAGGCGAGGCTTAGCATGCGCGCTTAACGATGTAATAAATATTAACATTTTTTCAAAGTCATTTTTAAACAAATTAAATTTGAAAAATTAAATTATCAGTAAATGCATATGTCAATACAACTATTTAGGTACAAAAACAACTAATGATCGAAACCCTACAACGCCTGTGAGCTTGGGAAAAATGAATTGAAAATAGCATCTTCTTAGATAACAAATTCCGCCAACGCCAAGCTAATGAAGTTTTTGGGCTGAAATTTTTACCACTTATTAAGGGTGCAAAAAGCTTCAAAAATCCTGAATTACAAGTGTCTGCGATGAAAATTGCATTAATTATTAGCAATTGAAAAAAGCGGACAATTTCGACCATTTTTGAGCTCTTGCGCATAAACAAATTATCGGAATTTAATCGGACTTGTCTTATTTTACAGATTTATTTAATACCTACCTTTTTTGTATAAACCTTTTTTTCTCTATGAATAACAGTTTTTTTACGCCAGTCGAAAAACTACTTTTCCATAATTTTGACCATTGTTTTAACAAAGTTTCCCAACTAGTCTCGAGTTGATTTTTTGATATTTTGTTTATAACACGTTTCTGAACAATATTCCGCAGAGAAACTTCTAATAGTATTTTTCCCCGAAAAAAAGCTGTAATGATTGGCCTATATAGCAGGTTTAAATCTAGAAATGAACTACCAAATACGTTTTCATACTCTCGAAAACCTATAAAGCTTGAATTAATTTCAGACTTCTACGATGAGGACTAATTAAATAAACAACATGTTCTTATCTAAAACAAATGAGATACATTTTCTTCGATAAAATTAACTTCTAATTTAAAGGATTAAATAAAAGGAAAAACGTTCTTCATTTATTTTCTGGGAAAAGTTTTACTGCGGTTTTCATTTATATGAAAACTTTCTATGGATGAAAATTTTTCCCTAGTTCTCGCGTCCAAGTAGCAAAATTCAGTAATTTTTAAACGCACAAGTACAAAACAAACTACAACATATGTTCAAAATGTTCAGCACCATTTTCGATGCACGCACGACACCTTCCAATCCAATTTTCGCGCACTCGCTGGAAACCACCTCAAGAAAAGGAAACAATGGTACGCAAAAAACACTCAGACACGGTCCAATTCCAGATACCAACTGAATTGCGTATTGCTGGGCAGCTTAATCCCAATTTTATCGAATTTTAAGTTTATTACAACGTTAATTATTTTTTAGAATTAAGCATAAAGAAGTTCAAAAAAGTGATATACATTGTAAGTAATTTATGGTATTCTATTCGGTTTTGATGCATTTTGAATTTTTGTGTGAAGCTATTTAGATCAAATAGTTCTTCCTAACGTCACATGTCTTCATAATCCTAGGTAAGAGTTATACGAGATACTGCATATGTACTACTGACAAATTTCTCTTGAGCTCTCAAATGCTCAAATAACAAAGAAATCACACGTTATGTAGAATGAAATCGAAATGCAGGCAGCAGGCAACACGTAGTAATGGTCCTTTGCCACCGCGCATCCTACCCTCAGGACCCAAATGAATTTGGTCTACTTGTACGTGATATTTGTCCACTATACTGGCAAATTTAACACCATCCTATTTTTTGTCAGATCAAAGAAACGCTTCATTAAAATATGAACCCGTTATGAAAACAAAAATGTTTATGTTACAATTATTTTTTATTGAATCAATATTTGAAACGTTTATACTAAGCTTATAATAAAATTGCAATGGATACAATAGCCAAAGTCGAATGGGTTTTATTATTTCGCATACCTTAGCTATTTCAGTAGCCGCGATATTTATTTCTCTGTCAACATTTTTAAGAAAAAAAAAAGTAGCTGATAAAAAATAAAACGTGGTATATTTATCGTTATTTATCACTCGTGTGAGATAACTTGTAAATGTAGTCTAGACACTACGTTTTAAGTGTTTTTGTAAAATATATTTATTACATAGATTTCGGGTGAACTGCAGTGGAATAACTGATTTAAATGAGTAGTTTTCTAGAAGGATTTTATCGCTGGAGAATCTGTAAACACAACTCTTGCCAGCAATTTGTAATAGGTTCTAGGTACTTGTTTATTCCACAGAGAAATTAATACTACTTTTCTCTTTCCGCATTGCAAATGTAAAGAATAAACAAGTATATGACATAAATATAAGCTTCTCCCTTTCGGCAAATATAAAAGCCATATTTGGCGTTTTAAAACTGAAAATATAATGCAATCCCAAATAACTTTCCTGTATTCTTTATGTCATAGTAGTAAACATAAACTTTAACGAAATAAATTGATAACATTCTCTAGTAGAATCTGGTTATTTTTTTACTTTGCTCGTGTTCCAGAAATAAATTATCTCGTGTGTAAAAGTATATCAGACCACTTTTACCATAAAATTTGAGGTAAACAATTCTTGGAAAAAAAAACTTAAAACTTGTTAATTAAATTTGGGAATAAAGTTTGTTTTGACTGTGCATAGTTATTGAAAGTACTTAGAAATTCAGAATGAGATTTACAAATATTTTCATCGCAGTTGCATTAAGTCTTCAGTTAATGTAATTAAAAGTGTTCAAGTGTTCATTAAAAGTATTTCATCATTTTTTATATGGAACTTCTAGATTTATCAACGTAAAAACATTTTAAAGTGCGAGAATGAAATACCTATACATATACATAAATACAACTTTATAGCCTTTGATAAGCAGAAACAAAGTAATAAAGTTGTTTAGGGAATCGCCTTTTAAAAATATACATCACTGTTGACATAGATTTAATTAAACTCGAAAATATTGACTCGTCAATGAGTTTTCAAGATTTATTGGTATAATATGATGATTATTTTGCTTAAAATTAACATACATACTTACTTGATATTACTGAGACTGTCACAAGTTGGTGTTGTGTAAAGTTGGTGCGTATATCTACGTTTCAAATGATTTTATTTTTTTTCTTGTGTGAGTAATAAATAAAACACTGTAATTAAATATATAAACTTTATGCAACATAAATATGTTTTCGCATTTTACATACAAAAAACATCAATTCTGTATCACAGCCAGTTTTAGCACACACAATATTATTAAATATTTGGTCTACTAAATATACAATTACCTACAAATAGGATTTAAAAAATAAAACGATAAACACAAAACTTGCCATGCAAGATAAAACCTTGCATGTTCGCAATTTAACTTTCTTTAATGGAAAAGACAGTTTTGTGTTTATTTTTTAACATTATCATTAAATATATATTGTTAACATACATATCGAAAAGGGTATAAAAATTATTATCTAACTTATATAATAATTGCATTTTGTCAAAACAACTGTTTTATTGCATCATATTGAAAGGATGTTTTGGAATATGATGACGTCACTTCCCGATCTTTTAAATTAAAGATAGGATGTTTTCCATTAGAGTATAGAAATATTTACTTGAATAATTTAAAATTTTACTTTGTGAAAGAGTAATTTTTTTATCTTAACATAAACAGTTAAACTGATCCAAAGTAAATAGAGCAAGTTTTGAAAAAAATCGTAAAATTTCCTTTTCTTAGATGTTCCTAAATTTATTCGAAATATCTAACAAACCATTCCCCTGGGGAAAATGTACAGCGTGTTTCATATATCACATGACTCGTATGATAGTGAAGTCCTCAAAAATCTTATCTTATGTACAATAATATCCTCATCATCTCTCATAAAACTGAGAAACTCAATAATTCCAAATTTATAAAATTCCCACTGTCTCCCGACAGTCTAAATTCTTCCAAATTCAGCGAGCGTCCAGCTCCTCCTTGGCCGATAGTCAAAGGGACGCGGTCGCGGTGAAGTTCTGCCTCCTCCTAAGCACTCTGGATTTGTACAAGTCGGACTTGTGGCAGACGACCACCGTACCGCCCTGATTCGTGTTCGGTATTACTTTGCTGTTCGCGTTGCCGATCAGCGTTCCTATCATCTTCGAGACGGAGAATTTCCGGGTCTTCTGCGTCGACTGCACCGACCGGCATTCGTTCAGGATCATGTCGAAGGCAGTGTAGATGGCGGGGGAGTTTTCTGCCACCGACACTTCGTAGAATTGACAGTTGTTCTGGATGGCTACGGTGCGACCTTCCACTTCCTCGATCTGCAAACAAAAAGAAAACGTTTAGATGAAGTCACAAGAGCTACCTATTTAAGATTTGTTTGAATTAGCTTTTCGTTAGCGTCGCGTTCCTCAATTCATTATCATTATTTATTTTTTGCTCACTAATTTGCAAATAACTTGATAACAAAAAATATATCGAACTCTTTTTGGCGTCAAAATGTAGCTATTTTTATGCTCTTTAAACTAACCTATAAAATGACATTACGCATTCATCACGAGATAAAACGTGAAAAGACCTTTCCAACGAGGTAAACACTATGGGCTTTTGATGAACCAATCTTTAAAAAAAATACATTTTTCTGATCAGACTTTAGGGGCTTCCCCCACCCTTTCTGTTGAGAGATAGAACAAATTGTCAATAACAAAAGTTGTGCGCAATAAATCCGACTATCCATATTTGTACTATTTAATATACCTGAATCGAACAGGAAACATTTCTGAGAAAAATTCAACTGTATGTTTTGGTATGTAGATTGCGCCCCCTAGCGGCCGAGCTACGAACTTGAAAATTATTTCCAACGATTTCTCTTGATCGATTTATTCATAAAAAAATTTTTCCCGAAGCTCTAGGTCCCATAATTTCTCTAATATCGTACCTGGCCGAACTTAGTGAGACACCCTGTACAACCAAATCATATAAGGCATTGTCTCATCCCCCTATGTCTGCAGTGTTCAAATGAAACCCTTGAAATATTAAGACAATAGAGCGAAACTCTTTCTTTGAATGCTATCGACGTTTCTTGGCGGTCGGAATTGCCCCTTGTTCGTTTACTTCAGACTTGTTTGTGAATTACAATGTCAATATTGAACAAAAGGTGGTAACGTAACGTTTGAATAGGTTTATTTTAGTAACCCGTCTTGGATTATTTGAAACATTGGACCATTTAAGTTGCTGCTTTACATTCGGTTACTACAAAGGTATGAATGAGCTATCAACTATATTTAATTGTTAACGTTAACATTTTGCTTACGCCTCCCTCTCCCTGGTGTACGCCTCTGTTCATAGGTATACGCTTCATTTTTATATTTTTTGTTTAAAAATATCTTGTTTAATGCTTGAAGGTGTGGAATAAATTAACCGACTGAAATGTTGCACTATTTTTAACATTTTCTAATCGTGCCATGTGCAATTCATACAGAACCCCCTAAAAATAGAACTATGCATAATTATTTACTTGCTAATGTAAATCTCGGGAATGTAACATTTACATTACGAATGTACGCCGCATTCCCCGGCAAAAATCCACAGAGGAATCCTCGGTTACCTAACCGCCTATTTCAGCCTGGAACTCCTCTATTTGGGATTCCGAAGCAACGCTATAATTGCTCTTATATTTAGTCGAGCACTGACCTTAGAACGCAGAGTGAGTAATAGCCGAAGGAATTTTCCAGAGCGAATTCACTTTGGGCTTGTCGCTAAACACTTCCCTGAAAACATTTCCTTGCCAAGGTTAAGCGAAGAAAACGATTGAAGGTCGAGCATTGACATTCGATGACCTGACGCGGAATCGGTATCTCGAATTAGATCAGTAAACAAAGATTGAATATATCACATTTTTAAGCGTCACTTGCACTGACCTACATCAACTATTTACAAAAAAATATCAGAATCGGGGTCTTTTGAACTCGTCGAATGTTTCGCAATCAATCTACCTTTCCCGAAACGCAGCCTCTTAAACGGTCCAATATAAACAGAATTATTAATGAAATGTGCGGTTTGGTAACCCACTTTGAGAAAAATTATGGTTGGGACACGATTAAGTGTTTTGAAACGGTGTTCCAATTACGATTTGAATGTTCTCCAACATCTGTCGTTTGCCAGGGTTTCTTAATCTGATAAGATTTATCTAGCTGCATTGTTTTTCATATTGGACAACGCATTTGGGAAATCCAGGTGAAACTACACAAGATCGGAGGTCTATATGTTAGCTTCGTAGAGAAAGACAGTAAAGTAGTAAATAACTTTGGAACTAACAACGGGGCATCTTTAAAATGGACTAGTTCTTCTGACGAGTCATTTGTGGTCATGTTATCCAAGATTTTTGAGGTTACCATGAAACTATTTTATATTGGCGGTGTAGAGATTTGTTTACTACCACCAGTGTATCAAAGAAAGTAAATATTCTATGAAAGAAGAAAACAAAATACAGCCTAAAGATCGTCATTGTTTTGTTGACGAAGAAGGTAAAAGACATTCCAAACATGTGTTGGATCTGTTTAACGAAGATGGCTTTCTGGATTTAGAACCTTTTCTCCATAATACAGTTAATTTTATTTGTTTCCTTAATAATCTTTTGTCTTGTTTCCAATTTTCATTAAAAGAAGACGATATTCTGCATATCAACACTGGGTCATTTTTTTAATGAACTATAATGACTTAAAGGTGAGTATGACTTCAACTGTGGCAGATACACCATAACAACAACAATACCAACTGTTTAATGATTCTAAATGGAATTAAACGCAGCCTACCTGTCTGAGGTGCTCGAGATCGGCCTTATTTCCTAGTAGCACCGTAGGCATTTGGTTCCTCAATTGCAATACTCTCTGAAGCATGTCGGTGGCTTGGGTGAAGGACCCTCTGCAAGTGATGTCGTAGACCACGACGCAAGCGTCGGCCCAGTAGATGGCCTCTTCTGGGAACGTCTTGATGTCGCAGCTGCAGACGTCGACAATTTCGACTTCCAAGGCAGAGTTGTTGACGTTGAGTGTTTGACGATATAGAAGATCTGGAAAAAATAATATCAATTTTATTCAAAATTCATATGGAGCATATACATTTGACAAATTTACTTTATTTTAGACACTAGTAGTACAAGATAGACAAGCGTTCATATGAAATGGAAGAAAATATAAAAACTGGAAGAAAATATGTATTATAAATTTTGTAAATATTTTTCATTGAAAACAGGAATGACTGGTATGTAATAAACAAAGAAGGAATAGTCTTATTTGTTAGTCACTGTTCTTCTCCCAATTACAATAGAAATTGTTTATAAACTCCAATATAACTTGTTACTGTAGTTATATCCTCGTAAATTTTATTTTTAAAAACTACGACAATAAAAAAAATGATGGAAATAATAATAATAATAGCAGTAATAAAAAGACTATAAATGCGATTTAATATTAATCTTGTTATCCTCTTAACCTAATAGAATCTAGACAGAAGTGAAAAGAATAACAGAAAGAACAAAAGCATCTGAAAATGACACTGGAGCATACCTCTTTTAATTCTCCTATATTCACATACATGAAAAAGTTACAAATTTGGAACTTTTGCTATTATTCTGCATTCATCATCTGACTGGGTAAATCCCCAATTTAATATGAAACTTTTAACCCCGAAGAAATTGGGTTCAGGAACCTACAAACGAAGGAAGGTCTCCCCTTTCCAGAGACGCTTTTTTAATAAAACTTTTTCAATCGCAGAACGTAGTTTGAAAGAAAAATCGAGGATGTGTCTGTTAAGGGGCATTTAATGTGAATTAGAAGTATTTTTTGAGACAGTCTCCAATTAAATTTGATACGGTCGAGAGTTATGAAAGTCACTTTTAATATTTTTCGACAGTGAAAAAGGGATGAACTTCGTCAGAAGTGTGTATTATGCTAAAGAGTTTTCGGATGCCGTAATTTATTTGTATGTTGACCCCAAAAGTTTGAACCTGAAAGTTATAGAGCCGTAATTTAATTTTCTTCAGACATCAAGTAATTAGAAAGTTTGGCGAAAGGTTACGGAGAACCGTGAGGAGCAGCGATTTGCGGATAAACGTACATTTAGGATATTAATTTGGAAACCGCACGTAGAATATCGCTGAAAGAAGTCATAAATTTAATTAAATCAGAGCCATGTGCTATACAAAGCCCCCGGGGAAGGAGGGATGAATTTTATATGGATACTTCCTTATTGAAACAGCCGTTATATATACAATCTACATTTCCGCGTATATTAATTAAATTAAAAAGTTACCACTAAATATTCGTTAAAATGTTAAACAAAAAAAAAACACTTCGTTTCCTTCAATATTTGTTCATCCCATATTTCTTGAACTGGATTTTAATTTTCTTCTATATCTATTAGTCAAAGTCAAGTTTTTAGCGTTAAACTAAACTAATTTAACTCACTCTTTATGGCAAGTCTGTGAGTATGTACTTGTTTGTATTATTTAGAACATTTTGCCACTATTGCTGTCATTTTCTCAAAAAAATATGTATCAAAAAAAAATAATAGTGAAAAACCAAGAACCTGTTCCAGAGATGATCCTTGATGACCTCTATGTTTTAAGTAAAAAGTAAGTACCGTTGACTACCCCAGAAATCTCCCATACCAAATATCATTGACATAACTTAAAAAATTTTTCGAAGATCCGTAACTTTTTAAGAAAGCAAAATTGTATAAAAGCAACTTGATCTAAATAGTTTAATTTTATGTATTAATTGTCAGTAAAGAAATAAAAATGATCAAATTTATAAAAAAAATTTCAAAAAATTAAATATTAAATACCTTATAAATCTACATTATTGGAACAGATATTGTTAATGACAATATAAAATTAGATAAAAGTAGGTCACAAGTCGAAAAACCGAGCAAAATCAAATTTTATGTGGGTCGTTTTGCCGAAATTTGATATTTACTGCCACGTGCCCACTATTACCCTATTTTCCAGCTTTACGACTTATTATCTTTCCCGATGTTCCAGTTATATTCCTTTTTCATGCTCCAGCTATAAATACGGATTTAATAAGGATAACTATCATCCTTGTTATTATTCCTCAAGTCAGACTCGAACTGTTTTTTGATATGTCAGGAAAATAATTAGAAGTGCTTCCCACATTTACCACAACACGAGGAGGAAGGCATTTCAACATGTTTTCAGTTATGATTTGATCCAATTACAAAGAAGCAATTACAGAAATTGTGGAAATGTAGAATTGAACAATTTAAATGACCCTAGTATTCTATTCAACACACGAGTGTATTATGTGTTGCCTAAACACTTTAATACTGTTTCTTGTACGTCTATATTCCCAAACACATTTTATTTACATAGTTTTAACTACTTGATATACTTGTTATATGAAAATATGTCACTTAGTTTACATTGTAGCCGAGGATAAATGCCGTAACCTTGCTTCTCCTTAATCCCGCGCCTAAATTTAAAGAAATTATCCGTGTTTTATAAATCGTGGCATGTTGTTATCAATATTGCGTTACGAAATTAATTTTCCAGGCGACTGCCAAAAATTTCCATCTGAAATACGGAAGTTGACAGCAAAAATGCGAAACACTTAAATGCTGCTTTTATAATATATTTCAAAATCTACACAGTAAATAACTTGTTCTCGCGACAGTCATTAGCGACATTCTATTAATAACTGCTCAGACGAGCGCTAAGATACAGTGGCCACGGAATTACAGACTTGCATACTTTGAATACTTACTATTTGTCGTACTCTGAAGCTCATTTTAGTCATGATTAGGAACTATGTTAAGAATGTGCATATATCGGAAACTGTATTGAAGAACCTTACATTCTGAATATGACTGAGTAATCAACCATATGAGAGTGTTTAGATGAAAATTTTCCTTTCCTTTTGAATGTGTATCAAAAAAATGGGACATAAAGACATGATTCTTTAGCTGAATCTGATTTTCCGACAAACCTAACAAAGACAACATAGACATTTTCAAGTCTTCTATATACATAATTATCTGGAGAGATATGGAGGTGTTCTTGAAAATCAAATATAAAGGTGCTTATTAAAACCTGCTGCTATTTGTCTTTTTTCTGGAGCTGCTGCCTACGTCGACGGCTTTTTTTACTCAGACCCAGACACAACTTTATCTCATTAGCCCAGTTTGGAAACATTCCTCATCTCTCGTTAAAAAAATCTTCTTATTAATTTTTGTCAAAATAAGTCTGGGCCATAGAAATTTAATAAAGTTAGGTCTCATCGTATGAACTCAAGTAACAGATCAATCGACGCTGGCTAAAAAAAAGTTTCAGATATATGTGGCCTTATTTTTTTAATGAGAAAAGATTGTGTGAATATTTCAAACAAACTACGAAATTTTTCGTTTAAACAGCTTATGTTAGGAAATGTTTAAAAAATAACAATATGTCTGGAATATGAGAAGCAGCCAGTGTCGTCCCAAGAAATTTTTAAATGGACGAATACAATCAGTGTTTTTATAAAAAGTATGAATCTTTCCATGAAGTGCATTCTAGCAAAGGTAAAATTGAAAGGAAACAATGATTTGCAGCTAGTTTCAATTTTTTACATTATTCGCTGCCTAATTTTGGATCAAACCCTAAGCCGACACTCATGTAAACAATGTAAACTGATGTGATCTGGTCAATAAAAGAATTTAACGTTGTGCCAAGACGAATTTAAGCAACACACAAAATAAACTGGTCGAAAAACAAATTGCTCCCACGTTCGTAAATGAAAGACTTGTAAAGCACGTAACGTCTCTAATTTACTGAGTATATACATGCACCTCAAACAGGTTTTTCTTTTCAAATTATTCTTTTTAGATAACTTTGATCGAAACAGTTTCTTATCAAGAAATATTCCATACTACATCGTAACGCCTCAACACCTGCCAGAAAAAATGTATCATGTGGCGTGCGCTAAATAAATAATTTTTGTCGAATTTCATCGCTTGTTTCCCACATAAATATTTAGGTCAGAAATTAAATGCCAAATCAATTTGAGTAAAGATGATTTTGATATATTAACATTGTCAACGCTTTCATTTCGTACCTCGGCGTATGGAAGCTATTACAAACGAGAAATTAAAAAGTATTATGAAAGTATAGTTCTACTAGTTTTACTTTGTCAGAAATATGCATCACACTATTGATCTACCTGTACACTGTGGCATCTCCACTGTTCTAATTTAAAAGGGGCAGGTATCCAAGCTTTGCTAGGATGTACATGCATGCTCCTAAGTGAACCAGGTCGAATAAATATAGGTTCTTGTCATTAATTACATAAATTTCCTTCTGGAAGACAGCTTAATAAAATATATGAAGCTATTTCGAAGATTAACGATTTTAAGTTCTTTAGAATTTAGAATGACTGAAAGAATCGAAGGGGCACTGTAGTTTATAACTGTTCTGATCTAGGTCTAGGTAATTTTACACTAACAAGTCACTTTAAAATGAAATTACTCTGCGTTGATTTATGAGCTTATGCATGACATTTCATTAAAATACTTTACTGAATATTATTCAATACATGTCAAAGAGGTTATTTTTAACCAATTTGAAAGGTAAAATACTCTTCATTATTTCCAAAATATAGGGTGTCTCAAAAGTAACGCAGGATTTGAATTGATTTTCATTCCGAAGAATTGGTAGCATTGTTAAGGGTTACATGTTGTAGTAGACACGATGCTGTTAGACAAAATGGAGCGCTGTACGATGAATGAGCGAAGATTGTGAAAATTCATTTCAAATACGGAGAGTGTGTAGCTGAGACTGTGCTCAAAATAGTGGAATTTTTGGTAGTAGGAACGCCCCAAAAGAAACTGGAAAGGTTAGTTGCCAAATTTGAACAAACAGGTTCGGTTGAAAACAATAAAAAGACAGGTCGATCTCGTACTGGTGATCTTTTTTGAAACTGAGGCTGAAATCCCAGTGACTGTCAATGGAGAACGATATCGAAAGATGCTATTGAACTTCTTGTTTCCTCATTTGGATGGCATGTGGTTCCAGCAGGATGATGCCGCCTGCCATACGCTACATAATGACAGATATTTAATAGACGACTCATCTCACGTAATAGTGAAGTAACTTGGCCACCAAGATCATGCGATCTTACGCCATGCAACTTTTTCATGTGGGGATTCGTAAAGTCCAAAGTTTATTCTGCTCAAATGAATGCCATTCCTGATTGAAGGCAGAAATTCGAAGAGTTATCAACGAAATTCAGCAACAGGTATGCAAAAGCGTTATACAGATTTTTCTTTAAAGAAGTCGAGTATAGCAAATGGGTCGCAGAGGACATCTGTCTGATATCCTCTATCATATTTAATGGCAACTTTTTAATTAATAAAACCTTTTTGCTCATATGAAATCCTGCCTTTCTTTTGAGATAGCCTTTAGAAGGAATCTAAATCAAGATGTAACAGATTTAGTAAAAATTTTGACCGTTCTTAAGTGAATCATGTAGCTCTGTTAATCACGACTTGCAAAATGAGTGATCGATGACGAATGCCCTGTGAATGCCTGTTGCATCACACGTACAAAATAAGATTATTAAAAATCATGTTGGTTAAACAAAAAGCTGCCAAAGGACGCATAGGAATCAATGAACTGCAGTGAGTAAGTGAACCCGCATGTGTGGGCTGGAGAGCCTTCAGAAACAATTTAGGGAGGTCGACTATTTTAACAGAAAATAATAATCTTCCTGGATTCCACTGTCGAAGTAAATGAGGCTCCGTAACCCGTTAATTAGAATATGATTCAAGTTAGATGTCTGCCATTTGTCACGACGGCAAATTTCTCTACAAATTGATATTTCGGCTGGGGAATTTATTGGGATGCGTACAAAATGCACGGTTAGTGTTACTTAACGGAAAATTACTATTTTTAGATGGGAGATCGTGTTAGTTTATGTTTTCTCGAAATAAACAGTAAACCTCAGTGCGACCGAATGATTAAGTCTAAATTATTTGGGAACTGTCGAAAATCCGTGCTGGAAACCGTAACTACTGTACCGACTGTAACGTAAAATTTAAAATATAGGTTTCTTGTACCGAATACTAACATTCCGTCCTGATGCGGGGTTGAAATTTTTGGTGTGAAACATGAAACTAACTGACAATAAAAACTAAAACACTTTATTTCACGTTGCTGAAGTTAATAATATGGCCTTACTTGAATTAGGAAAATATAGTAGTAGTGAATCACCATTAAACTTATTCAATGACTAAGGCTTTTACTAAACAATTTTTTTAATATTTGTAAATAAATATTGATTATTGATGTGTTTTTAAGAAAGAAAATATTCGTGAAACGTATACCTCGATCTAAATCGTCTAAATGGAACAAAAAAGAATTGTGATTGATAATATGCATGTTGTGTAACTTATATTTTATTAGAAGTCGTTCAAACACAGTTATGTAAGTACTGACGAGTTTATTTTCACTGTCAACAAATATGTAATAAACAAAATATACTACAAGAATGATAATAACTATATGAGCTAAAAGAAATTATTTATTCGTGCCTTTCTATAGCCATTCATTCATCTTTATTCTGCATGTTCGTCACTTGTAGATACAATCAACATTTACATAATTTTATTTGTACTATACAGGTCTTGCAAATAACCAGAGAATACTTTTTCAAATTTCAAATATAATATTCCTTACTATTTGACTTGGTTCTTATCCCCCAAAAAATGTTAAAACTGTCAACTTTTCCCAATTTTTGACCCAATAAATTGATCAAAAAATTGGTCAGCTTATATTGTATATGCACATGTAATAAGCAGAAAAGCGCCTAAATTTTCTATTTTCAATAAATTGAAGGCGATAGAACTGTTCTAATTTATTTGCCAATACGTTTTGATCAGGTTTAGTAATTTTTAATATTTATTTAATTATAAATTCCAATTGTTACGACTCTAACATTTCTTTCAATTTAAAACTCAATTCAATATCTTTAAATTTGATTAAAAAATTGGGCAATATATTGTAGTTGTTGAACAATTCGTCAAAGATGGGGAATTATCAACAATCACGTATTCCTACCTACATTTACGTATGGCAAATGTATTGATTTTATGTACTTATTTTTGCTATAACAGAAGATTACTAACGCTGACGCGATTTGGCTGCTTTTCACAGCAATAAATTCGTATGTTCCTCATATTGCTCATTGATTTTAAATAGAGTTAATATACTAGTGCGAACTTTACCAAATATTATAGTATATAATTGAAGAATCCGCAGCCATTTTCAAAATAATTCGTAATATAAGTATAATTAACTCAAATAACGTCATATATTCCGGCTTATGCCAATTTTTGCACTCTGCACTATACTCATTGTAAATGCGTACTTTTGTGGAAACCAAGCTGGCTGATCAAAAAATTAAAAAATGTAAATTGAATTACAAATTACAAAGTTTCGAATCAAAACAGCTCGTAAAAATATTTGCAATAAAAATGACCGGATGTTTATTGAAAGTTATACAGCTGTTAATAGAGTAGCGATAAAAGTCAATTAATCCTCCAAAATACTTTTCAGTATTACAATGGAATTCCAGCGCTGGTGAAAATGAAGGAAACCATTTCTGGAAGTGCTACAATACCAAACAAATGAGCTCAATGTTCGAATCCGTGCTAACGCTGCCATTCATTTTTTAAAAATAACGCCCGCGAATGACGTACGTAGATCTCACAATTTTGGGTACATTCATATGTGAAGTACATTGTTTACTACTACTGAAATTGTACGGATATTCATACGCAAAATGATATTGGCAGCTATGTTGTGACGATCGGAAGTCTAGCTTATGTTAAACTTCGATGCAATAATGAAAATATCACATTTTTTTTAAATTTAAAGAATTAGGTACACAAAAATATAATAATAATAATAATAATAATAATAATAATAATAATAATATCTCTACTCCTCATTCTAACTACGAGAATTAGCCCAGAAGTCAATGACGTGCGGGAGAGGAGGCGGCATATTATTATTAAGCAGGCCGTATTTGCGCCCAGGAACGACTTATGTTGGTAGGCCCTAACCACCATTCAGTGCAGGAATGAGGGAAACCTGGAAAACCTCATTAATTAGGGGGGTGGTCAAATGCCAACCGGTGTCAATCTCTCACATTGACCCAAGCCAACATTCTTCCACCCTACCATACCTGCACAGAGGGTGCCAATCCTCCGTACAAGCATAGCTAATCTACGGTCTACCGGCCGCAGGATTCGAAACCCGGGCAGATAGCACACATCGATTCAAGTACTGACGCCTTAAACCGTGCGGCTATCAACCGATAAATGTCACTAATAAATGTCAATGTCAATGTAATGTCACTAATAAATCATAAAGGTAAATTGTTTTCGGAGAATATTACTTTGCTAGTGATTTTTGCTAAAAAAATGTCAAATATTGTACACAAAAGCAATTACATGGTCTATATCTATAAAGGTTAACACTTTTTTAAATATGTTGAGATTTCTCAAAATTTTGGGAAAGACAAAGCTTTTTGTTTTCCACTTTATTTATTTTTAATTTACATTTTTTACTTAAAAGAATATAAACAATACCTACATTTTTCATTTTTACGAAAGCTTATTTAAGTATTTGAAAATTTTATTCTAAAATTAAATTTATTTTTATTTCTCATTGGGTACAAATACAGATAAATTGTATTATAAAAAAACTTCCATTGTTTTCGATTTCAAAAATAACAAAACTTTTCTGTGACCAAGGATTAGACAATTTAGCTCTTTTGAAGAAAAAACGTATAACAAGATATTCGATTGATATATTTTTCGAACCTTGGAAAATTTTCTACGTGAAAGTTATTCTTTTTGCACGGCGATAAATTTAGAACGAATATTGGCCCGGTTAAAGAGAGTAGAATTACGTAGTCAATTTTTTTGGACCGTAATTATATTAGCTGTTTGCGCGACAGCTCTAGCAGACTGGAAAATATTAAAAATAAAAAGCTGTCGCTAGCGAGGCAGCAGCTCGGATATCTTTAAATGAATTTTTGCATCTTACGTGTATTCAGCAATAGCAAAAAATTATCTAATATCTATGGTCTCTTGCGTTTTGTAAAATAAAATGTATAGTTATGATGATTTATGTACATTTTTTAATATTTCAATATTGTCCTTGACTAGGTATACGCTTTCCATAGTATAGCACTCATTTAAAAAAATGTTTCCCGATATAAACTATTTGCTCACACATGGAGGCTAAAACTACGAAAAATATTTATGTTGATAACATTATTTATAAAGCGAGCTTTAATAAATACCAAATGGCATTGATGCGTCTTATCAACATTAAATAGTGGATAATGGAATTTGGAATACCCTTCGAAGTCAACAACAAAAAAATATGCGCAACTCATTATTTCAGGTTATAAAAAGTTGTTTTGTCAGATACAAGATCCTGTTTACCAGAATTCATCACAGGCTTCGATAATATTCCCGATTATAATAAAACTTTTCCTGTCAATTCCAGAAGACATGTTTCGTAGAGGCGTAAATACACGTAATGATGCCTGGAAAATGTCGGATTTAATAAATATGTTTATTACATTTGAAATTAATTCTATACACTATTTGATTGTATAAATAAATTTTCCCTTGCAGTTTTTTTTTCATGTTAGAAAACTCGTCTATTTAGTACACAACCTAAAAAGTGTCTTCGAACGCAATATTGTGATTACATGCTTATTTTTTTACTGACACATCTATTTTTTTATTCTATTCTCACCTGTATTACTCCTGTATTCTCCAATAAAACGTCGGGTCAGATAGCGAACAGTCAAAGCTGAAAATAAAAATAAAATAATTAATAATAAATTAGTGACATCCGAGTACAAAGAATGTGATTTAAGATTTAAAAAAGTCTGTTTCTCCCAATAATACAGGGTGATTTAGTCATAATGTCTTTAATTTCAACCACGTATTCGGAAGGCCTAATAAAGACAGAAAACCGAAAAAGAAATTACCGAATAATACGATAGGTCAAGATTCACTCTCGATAAACCTTTGTGGGTCAGCGGTCGAAAAAGGGGTTTATAACACATCGAAACCGGTTGTCTTTTCTAAACGAGGATTGTGAGAAATGAAAACTTTTATAAATATTAAAACAAATCAAATAAATGTACCAAATAACTGTAATTTAATGTTATTGTTGACAATAATTTTGAAACTGACGTAAATATCAAAACATCAAGGGTTTATTTACTGGGTACTGAATAACATACAATTTATTTGTGATATGCATCAAGGATTCTAATCAAATGTGGTAAATAAATAACACTTCTATCAGACAATTTGCTGTAGTTATATGTTTGACGCATGTTTAAATCAGGAATTAGGTTAAGGGTAGATAAGTACCATCAAACGGTTTGATTTATATTACTCGACGCAATTCATCAAAACACTGCATTTAGATATAAACAGACGCAATATTAACCATGCTGATCACTATCGTGAAAGGTGATGTGAAGAATTCTAGTCAAAATATAAATAGAAAGGTAACAATAACATCAGTGGCGATTGCAATAAATCTGGACGATGTTATTGGCTCTAGAAATTTAAGGAGTATATTTTTGGTGCAACTTTAATTATAACGTCCTTGTGTTACTGTCAAAGTAATGAGTAGCTTGTTTTGTTTTATGTAATGGCGTGAATGTGTAGGAAAATCGAAAAAATCTTAAGGAAAACATAGATTTTGTTCCCAAATGTTTGTTTTAAGTGAGTTATACATCCTTTCCACCTAGACAGAACGTTTTGTTTGTTTAACCCTTCATAACTTCATAATTCAACATAACTTCATAATTATTCAATATTTTACTGATACATTTTTTATTTTCAGTACCTAATACTTCTTTTAGCGTCTTAATATTTTGTACATTCCGCTTATTATAGAAACATAAAACATACATTATAAACATATTTATATTCCATCTTAGTGAATGCTTTCTAACAGTTACTTAAATTATTTATAAAATTCATTTCAGACAGTATTCAAATCCAAAAAGTTATTAGTTTTGTTACATTTTTTTCATATACGCACCTAATCTAAAAAAATATTAACTGGTATTCATTTTAGGCGTTATTTTAATTATAGTGTTATGCCGAACAAGCTAAAGAAAGCAAATACCATTTTCACCTATGTAGGAGTATCATAAATTCTCAAATATTAAACTACCTACCATAAAAACTAAGCCCTCAGATAGATTATATTTTTTTTATTTATGACGTGGTGAATATTCCGTGTTTATTATATAACAATTATTTGTACTGTGTGGATAGTAGGTACTATTGAAAAGAGCAAACATATAGGTCCCTTATAGATAAACCAAATATTATTCCTATATCTGGTCTTTTACAAGACCTACTACCACTAGCCTATTTCGTATTGAATGTTACTATCTTTAACGTTAGTATATGTACCTATAGTACGCCAAGAAAGAATATCCCATCGTTTTGTATGCTATACCTATCATTTTAAAATTAATTTATAAAAACTTGTTTTCAGCTCCTTATAATATTAATCGTAATAAGCTCAATAAATTCTTCTGATTCAGTCTTTGCCTAATGTAAGATTACCTCTAAAAACTAATCAAACAAATAAATGAAATTCTTAAAGTGTTCAAAACACGTCTCGGTCTCTCATCTCCCAAAGTTAAACTTTCGACAGTGGTGTTTACCAAGTCCCCATAAATCTATTTTTATTGGTTTAAAAAAGAACAGACAAGGGATACTCGTGGCTTTCTCTTTTAGAAATGCTCTGAGGTTTAAGGCAGTTCAAGGAAAATCTGAAATATGTCAGCCTTGAACGAAATCACTTGCTCTTACGGCCCACAGGAAACAAATTTAGTAGCAGTAAATGGCTGTTATATACGTATTTCGGTCTACCGATATTTTACCAATAGCAAAAGTTTTAATGACGAAATCTCTAATATTGACAATAATATTTTAATATTATTGCCAAAACTATTACTTAAGCATAATTTTTTTCTTACCTGACTTCCCCACATTTGACTTTCCGATGACTGCGATGCGAACTTTTGGCATATTATTCTTATCTTCGGTTTTCATTTTCTGGAAAAAAGAAAAATATTTATATAACGTAACTGGTACTATTAGTCAGTTCAAAATATAGATAGTGAGTAATTCTATTGCCTACATCTAGTACATCAGTGATCAGTGATAAAGCATCTGTTTCATCGGATAAATACAGTAATTTATACAAAACCTTATGAATGGGACAATACACATTTTATCAATTTGTGTATATTTTCTACTGGTTTCTATACGTGTATTTACACTTTCCAGATATCTCCGGAAGATTTTAGCAAACCTCAACTGGTTTCAATTTAAACAAATCTAAAGCAAACAACAATTAATTACGTACTAAAAATATTTATAGGTGTATTTTGCACCTTACTTTCTCTTTCTTTCATTGTTTAACTGGGGTAGTATAAATATATATATCTTTCGCGAAAAATGTATGAGTGCTTTGCAATACAGATCCCAATGCATAAAATTGGTGCCATAAAACTGATTTAACCGTTTCAACTACAAAGATTACACAGGCTATAAACCTAAATTATTTAATACTTCCGTTCAATTACAACCAGTCTGATGAATGAAAATGTTTTAATGAAATTACTACTATGCGAAACAATTTTATCATTTAACGATTGTTTAACTCGCGTTGTGTTATTTCCTGTCTTTTTGAGTATGTCATGGCAACTCAAAGAGTTGCAAACAAACATTTCATGTGAGTAGGTGTAGATTGAAAGACTTTTGCGAGTTGTCTTATGTCTATATTCCTTCATTTTGAATATGTAACAGTAAAATACTTTTAGCTTCTATTATTCCCCAGTGATTATTTATAGTATCAAAAAATCAATATCTAATACTTCCGCTGATTTCCGCACACGTGGAAAATCTATCGCATTCATATCTGTTCACCAGATTTAACTTCAGTCAACCATTTCCTGATTGAAGATAAACTATCAGGTAAAAGCTTCTGAAGTAGGCACCGATCATGAATATTCTTCGTGATAAAATCATGATTACGGCAGTGCGTAAAACAGAGAAAAATACGTCAGATATTACGCGAATCATAATTCGATAGATATCTGCTAAAATTAGCCCATTCCGACAAAACTCATTTTGTAATTCTGTGTATAATAATGCAAACAATTCAGCGTAGAGTTCGACGAATGGTTCAAATCAATAAATACGCCACAGATAAGTATTTCGGATCATCTCAATCAGCGAAATTAATTTTTTCGAAGCACGTGTCCGATTGTACTGAAATTCTTTAATTAAAAATTCAGTTTGTCTTCTGTTAAGTCCGCGTGATACATTTTATAAAATTCACGTGAAAGTTCGGTACCCTTTTTTTTGTTCAATTGAAATTTGGGATTTTGTTACAGTTCATTGTCAATTTTTAGTCGTCGAAAAGATTTGTCTCCATTCCTCGTCAATTCTGAGGAAATTATAACAAAAAGTTTCGCTTGATTTAGAAATAATTAAATTAAAATAATTAATAGAAATTATAATATGTATTCGATTTATTTTAAAATTTATATATGAGATTTAAAAATGAATAGATCTTTGTAGATGTGAGGTATTCTGGGTATTGAGGACAACATAAGTCAAAACAGCCCGTTCATTCTTTTTTTAATGAATTTATTACTTAAATATTATTTGTTATTTTAATATTCCTTTTTCTTGAAAATTCAAGACCCGTTTTTCTCTTTCTACATACCTACTTTTATGACCAGATCTTTTCATGTCTTATTATCACTTATTTATTATTAGCAGAAGCCGCTAAAATTAAATTTAACGGAATTAGACGACCTTGCATGGATCTCTGGATTTCTTTGATTATATCATATTTATCCACTTCATCCTGCCGGCGTCTTATTAACAACACTATTAATAGGCTGCTGTTCGCCGTACCATAATTTGTCAACGCACCCGTGGGAAATATTTTAGGAACCCAGCGTCCGTTTTGGCAATCCGAATGGTCGTAAATAAAAAAATTGGCGCCAGAGGAACAGAAACAGGTCCTTCGAAGCCGGCGTAATTTTTTATTTGACGTTTACGGTGTTTTCGTCGTGGAAAATCTCCGTTGTTCGATTATTTTTATATGCGCCGGCATGTGTTTTGAGTCGAAAGAGTCTGTACCTGCATAAAGTCGTGTTTAATTATTTTTAGGCATTATTTTTAGCGGGCGGATAATTCTTTAACATCACTCGACGGCTCGCTTGTTAACGGGGACTGTCGGCAAGTGACGGAAAGATAAATCACGCTAATTTAGATTCATTATTAAAAGTCACATTAGTTTGATAACACTTCCTCTCCCAAGTTCTTCTCCTTTGTAAGCTTTCCTTTATGAAGTAGGTATGTGAAAGAAAACCGATATTTTTTAAAATATGCTTAATAATTCAGATAGTTTTACTTTAAATTGATGATTTTGGAAAAAAACTGCTATGCGGACTAATATCTCGAACGGCTAATGCCTCTCGTCAGCCATACCACCAGACATATACCGTTTCGAACTTACGATTCATCTCAATATCAGTCTGTCAATTAAAGCCCTATATATAATTTATATTAGTATAATTTTAAGTCTACATTACTAAGACGACTATGTTAGGTAAAGTTATATTATAATATCTAGTAACACAGTAATAGGAGCTGCGGTTGTCAGCGATTTAGCTGGTGATTCGAATCCTGCTACAGATCAATTTTTTAGTCATTACAGTAAAACAATAATACGTTTGTGGTTGTAAAGCAGCGGTCTCGAACAATCCATGACTGTGTGAAAACAATCGAATAGCGTCTTATTAAAACGTTCGCGACGACACAGTGGATCCTATCGCCCACTTTGGGCGCCTGCTGCGTCTCGCTAGGATCAGAAATAGCCTCGTTGGAATGCCGGTCTCCCATTCCAAGACGTTTCGATGCCGAAACAAAACCACTACGCCTAGCGCTCCGTATGCCGGATTAAATCACCGTGGCTATGAAAATAAGAGTGAATAAATCACGGGCATTAGCCGGGAAATGCGGAAGTGGCACATTAAGGCATCGTTCGGAGCTGGCGGTTTCATTTGTTTTTTTTTTTTTGTAAAAGTCACAGGAAGCGGACACAGTGATTTTTAGTTGTTTGTGTAGAATTGTTTGAACCCTTGCTTTATTCCTTTCATCGTTTATTATTATCTACATTCGTTTATATAACAGTTTATATAGAACAGACATTTTTGTTACTAGTATTTTAGTGCCACCGATAGATGTCAGCGTATTTAGCTCACCAACAATAGTTCAGTAGTGTGTAACAAGAGATCTGGAAAAGTATCTGCAGCTTCGCAGATTAAAGTTGTAAAATGTACTTTTTTTAATGAAACTGAATGTAGGTTACGGGAAATTAAATAAGCCGTTATCCCAAGTCCCAATGTAGTATTAAGGAAATTCTTTTGATGCTGTTTCACCTACGAACTTTCCGTATCGTTTAAATTTCAAATGAAACACCGCAAATTAAATAACATCGATCGAAGTTCATCTCTCAGTCAGTGAATATTGACGTGTGGGTCGACTGTTATCTGGGCTAAATTGATTTTAGCCGTGTAATAGGAAAATTATAATTGTTTATACGTAAACAACGCGGGTGAGCGCACAGCTACACTTAACCGCCTACTTATGCATGTGTAATCATAACAATAATTTAGGTCTCTATAAATATTAATGAAGGTGAGGCGTTTTCTGGAGGAGGAAAACATCTAGAAATGGAGAAAATATACTTTGCAGATGATATACTAGGCTTATTGTTTGAAAGGGCGTGTTTTCACCAGCGCCTTCACCAAAATTTTAAATGTATGAAAATGATAAAAATTAATGGTCGTATTTTTTTAATAAGAATTATGTCTATAATTAATTATGGTATATTAAAATGGTAACCTAATAAGAATTAATATATTTTGGATGTTGCGATAAAATAATAGTGTTCAAATAGAAAATGTGAACAGCTTTTTCTTTATTTTTTTTTTAATCGAGGCCAAATAAGTCATAACATATTCCTTTGAGTTGTGTCTATTCCATATTTAATACAACATATAGTATTTCTACTAAAATAAAAGTAAAGACATCGTTTTAAAAACTTAAACAAATAGGATGATTTCAGGCATCAGCCTATACAGGGTGTTAGAAGTTTGACTGCCTTCATTTTAACAGACGATAGAATACATTAAAATAAACAAAAAACCTTATATGACATGGGTCCTAAACTCAACCATTTCCGAGAAAAAAATTATCAAAATCTCCAACTTGGTGTACAAAAGTTCGATTAATTAAGGAATATTGACATAAATAATTAGCGTTGTAATAAATTTAAAATTCGATAAAATTCATATCGAGCAATGTGACAACACGTGATTAACACGAGGTTCTGTGACGAGGTACTAAGCTGTCCTGCAATACGCAATTGAATTGGTATCTGGAATTGAACCGTGTCTGAGTGTTTTTGCGTACCAGTATTTTCTTTTCTTGAGGTTTTTTCCAGCGAGTGCGCGAAAATTGGACTCGAAGTTGTCGTGTGTGCATCGAAAATGGTGGTGCTAATTTTATGCATATGTTGTAGTTTGTTTTGCACTTGCGCGTTTAAAAATTACTGAATTTTGCTTTTTGGTAAGTATCTAATATTTTTAATACATATGATTATTTGGACGACTAGAATGTTTGGGTACTTTAGTTACACATTTTTCAAATTCATAATTTGATTAAAAGTTAAGTTTCTGTTTTAAGAGATTCATAATTACTACAATTCGAGCTAAAATATAAGCACAACACTATCTTCGTCCTACAAAATCGATACATTTTATTTTATTTATTTAGAAACTGGAAAACAATTGTCTTGAAATTTACTAAATGTTTCACAATAATAGTTGTTTACATTATTTCCGTAACATTCTGTGTAACAGTAGGTTAAGCGCTGTTGTCACGTTGTGATGAAACTCCCCAATATTAATACTCGCTAGATTTTGAAAACTGTTAATATTACGTCCCTGTAATGTTCAACTTTTTTGTTCGTTTATGATTACTCTATCTCGTGTTGAAGTAATGGCAGTCAAACTTCTTACACCCTGTATATCTAGAATATTAAGTTTAGCTTTATAGCTAAATTTTTTCGTAAGATATCTCGGAAAGTGTAAAGGTTATTTTCCTAGCGCAAGGTTAATCTGATTTTAATGATATTTAATAGAAATTACAATAACGAATGTATACTTCGAATTTCTTTTTTTAACAGTTTGTTTTTAAATTAATATCTCTCAATTATTAATTGAGACAACCAAATTAAAGTGCAACCAATTTATTATAAAAGTTTAAAAAGAACAAAATAACAAATAAGTACAAGGAATATTATCACTGGACACAAACGGCTTCATATCGATGACTAATATTTGAAATAAGACGTTTATCTTTTTCCGTATTTCTCCGGATATGTTCTCAGTTTTCCCTAAAGAGACAGGTAGGGGTTGATGGTTATCTACTCATATTATCAGTAATTTCTCTATTTTTATTACTATTTACGTATTTAATTTTAAAATTTTGGAATAAAATGAATAACGTATCTCAATTAATAAAAGACGCATGACTCAAAAACTAATTATTCAGGAAAAATGACATTGCCATATGATTCTGTCACACATTTGCTATTTTAGCTTGCGAATTCTATGACTGTTTCGAGAAAAAAGCTTTTTTGGTGTAGTTTAGTCAGTATCAAGTCTTGCAAAATTAAATTTCCGTTCAACATTCTTTGAAATTAAATTAAAATTATTATCATTCTTAGCTCTCATAGTAAATTACTTTATATAAAAAATATTTAGAAAATTGTTTTATTAATACTGCCTAAAGTATCTGTATGCACAAAAATTATATTATCTACAGGGCCTTCCCTAATTCATCTGTCAAACAGGGAGTTTCTTGGTCAAAATTAATATAAAATATTCAAATGAGCTAGGGGTCTATTGTGATCCTTTACGAGAATATAAAAGCTTGGACATGACCTATTGACAATGGTTGTTTTAAATACTTACCTTCTATTAAATATCTATCTTCTAAACCAGTTAAACCAGTCAGTACTAAATTTGGTTCACGTATTGGTAACTCGTATTTAGAATGATAAAAAATTGGGTTTAATAGATGGTAGAACCCCTTTTTTATAATAAAGAAAAATGTAAATTTTTTTGGAACATGCAAATTTAACCATAAATATTTCTAAACATCAAAGGTGACTATTTAAGATGTAATAGGTTCTATGCATTTGTATATATTTCTTGTTAATGACTCAGTTTAATAGTACAGTAAATTTTATATTTCTATTTATTTATTTTTTATTCTTGTTTTAATTTTATGATGACCACCAATTCATTGGAGATCTTAAATAGTTGTACTTAGTGTTTAGAAACATTTATTTCTATGTGACAATATACATCACAGCTCTGTTTGATGTATTTTCATTAGTAATAAATAATTGGTGGTCATTTTCAAGCCACTATGTTTTCGTAAGGGGACGGAATTGATTCTATATTCATTCAATTCAACAAAGATTTTGATAATAAGATTTATATTTATCTAAATCTTCACTTTTATGTTTTAAGTTTTAAGTATGACATTACATTTAACACATAAGAGGACTATAAGATGTAAACAACCATTGTTGGTTAATATTTACATTTTTTGTAGGATTTTGCAAATTGCAATATACATTGTCTGAAAATACATTTAGGAAAACAGCTACATTTGGTTTTTTTTTCTATGAAACTATATTACTTGTGCTCTCAACAGATATTTGAATTTAAAATATTTAAATAATAAAATTCACAATTTCTATGAGTTATCAGATTTTTTATCTTAGATATTATGCTTATAACGTACGTATTGCAGTGGTTATCCAACAAAATTTGCAAAGCAAAATACACCTCACTAGCGGCCACAAATCTAGTACTTACATTAATGAAGTCAGTGAAAAACCCACTGGGCACTCTACACAACAGAATTTTTAAGCTTTGAACGGAACAGTCCCTTCACAGAAAAAAAAATACGCAAAATTTGTCAACGCGCGGCACAGCTGATGTCGTAACCTGTGGTTCTGGTGGTGGTTGGCTAGGATGGCGAAAGCGAGCCTACTGAATGGATCAGCGTCGCGACGCCGATGTATATATTAACTCGCATCGCCATGGAAACGTGAGATAGCGTCCCCTGTGTTGCATGTTGGCAAACATGTGTCAAGGTAAGCGGTCTATCCACATGGAAACGCTGGCGTTCCTCATATCTGACCAGAACCATATGGCCTGTGTGCATGGTATTTCATTAATGGATCTTAACTGTCAGCGAGCTGAGTCAGATTACTAGACGGAAGGGACTAGGATAATATGAATGGAGCAGTATCTGTTAGGCAAGCTTTTTGCGAGCTGACAAAGAAGAGGAAACAGACGTCGAACATTAAACTAAGGTGCCTGCTCCAATTGAAGTCATTTTAAGCATTGAGTCATTATATAATTATTAGAATATTCTTCAGGAATGACGCATGTATTTTTGATAGATTTATTTTATTACAAGGCCTTATTTGGTAGAGGTATCTTATACGAAGAACATAATAAAATAATATAATCATTTATTTCAAACAGGTTTAACTTAACACAGAAAATTCTTAAAAATCACTAAATATACTCTTAAAATTATTGTACATGATACAAATAGGTGTTCGAATAAGCGCCAAGTGGTCTTTTGAGCATCAACTATAAGTATTATGTGTTCTACCTTTTAATCTAGCTACTACAATCACTTCCATTTTGCCAAAATATATACAAAATTGTATACAATATAAATCGCCTGAACTCTAGTGATAATACCTCAAATCTATTTAAAAGCATTGAATTTTCTATATCTTGATGAGGATAAGTATCATCTGCTTTAAAAGCAGATGATACTTATTACAATATTAAATGCCCCTGTTCTAGTTTAGATCTTAAATATTAATAATGATTTCTAAGTATTTAAGTATTTAAAATTTTGCGATTACATAAATATAACAAAACCTAGTTGTTTAAATGCCATCGGCACTGTATGTTTAATAGGATGCATCCTGTCGCCAAAATAAAAAGCTTTGGATTTCAACGAGTTTAATTTAAGATGATTTGAAATACATATAAACAATTTGATTTATGATATGCCTTCTGTAGAATTAGGCAATACTCTCTTGAAGTTACATTACCAAATATTTTAAAATCATTGAAAGCTAACATTGGAGAAGTAATGCTGGTTGTAAGATCGGTCATTTGTGAATAAGAACAGAAAAGCATCCAAATTTGAGCCTTGCGGTACCCCAGAATTCACTATATTTTGACCCCCCTTTAACTTTTTTGTTTTAAGAGTTACAAAAGAATGTGAAATATAAAAGTTGCACGATATTTTATGAAAATGATAGTAGAAAAACAAATGAAATCCAAACAAAATGGCCGCGGATGTTAACTTTGTTAATTTAAATGGAACTCCCTATATATTTTTACACATTTGGATAGAACGTTCCCTGTCGAGCATAGTCATATAGGGTTTGTTGGGTCCATCTCTAACAATAAGCGAGATACTATTAAAAACGAAAAGAAGATTTATTATTAAGAAAACAAGATATCTTGTAATTGTTAGACCTCTTTCAGGCATTTCTGCCTTTTTCCAATTACGTAAGGATTTACAGATTTAGTTATAATATATTTTGATATATCGGACATTGATACGGTCCAAAATGCGTATAGGTAATTTAACAAATCTCACTAATTAGGGCGTGAGAGGCCTAATTGCTCATGGACAATCTTATATGGTAGGTCGTGACAGTGACAGGTAGTAATGTCATGACAGCATTGTTATTGATTGCCGGTTTGTATTATTATTGAATTAAAATAGGTTACACAGAAGTAGAAAATTGAAATATTATTTAGAATTAAAATAGAGTATGGGCAAGAACTTTATTTTAATTCCTATAATATTTCAATTTTCTACTTCGGTGTAACCCATTTTAATTAAATAATAATACGAAATGTCAAACAATAGCAATGTTGTCATGACATTACCTGTCACTGTCACGACCTACCAAATAGCATTGTCCATTTGTAATTAGGCCTCTCGCGGCCTAATTAGTGAGATTTAGTTAAAATACCTATACGCATTTTAGACCATATCAATGTGCCAATAAAGTAGACTTTTCTGCTTATATTTGTGTAACAGATGAGGCGACATTTACCAGTGATGAAGTGAATTTCCATAATATGCACATATGGGCCGACGAAAATCCTCACGCGATTAGGGAAACTCATTTTCAACATCGGCTCTCGGTAAATATTTGAGCTGGCATAATAGGCGATGTACTTGTGGGTCCCTATTTCTTTGAAGGACGACTAAATGGACCGACATATGCTGACTTTTTTTAGTTTTTTGGTCCTGTGCCGTGGCCACCTCGGTCACCCAATCTAACTACAATGAACTTTTATCTTTGGAGTCACTTGAAGTCATTAGTATACAATACTCCAATTGCTACGGTGGAAGAATTACGAAACCGTAATTTGCATTGAAAAATTCCCCAAAAACTGAGAAGTATCTTTTTATCTTTCAACGACGATTTGATTACGCGGCTGGTCTACAGCACGTAACTCATCGTACCGCACACGGACATGACCGTTCCAGAGAAAATATTTTGATCCATAAATTAATAAACTTTAATTTACGAAAAAAAAAAACGCAAAAATAGAACTTTTTCGTATAAGACTTCTATTACAAATATCGTTAGGAAGCTGTAGTTTAAATTTTATAGATTATACACCCCACACCCTGTATTAGACGCTGGATATCAATATCCGATCTGTCAAAATATATTACAACTAAATCTGTAAATCCTTGCGTAATTGGATAAAAAGCAGAAATGTTTGAAAGAGGTCTAACAGTTACAAGAATTTATGACTATGCTTAACAGGGAATGTTCTATCCAAATACACAAGTAAAAATATACATTATTTATTAACAAAGATAACATCCGCGGCCATTTTGTTTGGACTTAATTTGTTTATCTACTATTATTTTCTTCACAAAAAATCGTGCAACTTTTGTATTTCACATTTTTGATAACTTTAAAAACAAAAAAGTTAATGGGGAGTCAAAATATAGTGAATCACCCTGTACCTTATCTGCTTGATAAGAATTCAATACAATTTGCAAGAAGCTTCGTTCCAGATGGAAATTTATTTTAAATTTTTACTTCATTATGAGTTACTGATTATAGAATTAGTATTATTATTATTAAGGACTCATAATAATTTTAGCTTCCTTGTTTAAGTTATACAATTATAAATCATTTTAAGATATGATATATGCACCTACAAGTAATATGAATACATTTTCCAATGTGAATCCTAAAAATGAGAGATGGACAATCAACATCATGAACATCAAGAACGTTGTCTTCATTGCAAAAATACTGTATTGGTCATCTAAATTCGGCTTCACAATTTCACTATGCTTACTTATGCTTCACAGTTTCAATATATTCACTATATTTCACAGCGTAAATGCAACGGCTACAGTTTTAGCAGGATTAATTTGTATGGTAGGTCCGAAATGTCACTATTTAATGAAAAGGTTGTTAATGGAATATCTATTAAGTGAAACTAGCGATTTTACAGTATTTTAGATATCATTTGAATATAATGAAACGACAAGCGGTCCAATAATTTAACCCTCTAACTCCGTTAGACTTCCATAGCGACATAATTCCCAAGAGGCTATTTTTATAATCTGGCTTCTGCTTATCAGATAACATTTAAAATATTTTAAGACAAAATCTTCTTCTAAGTGTATTGATTTGAGAATAGTTTAAAGTAAATTATGACTCAAGAGTGTCAATTGCTTTAGGGAAGTAAATTAATGCAAATACTGTCAAATTATTCCCAGGTGTAACGTAACCAAGCTGTTTCTCATCTATAATGTGGCCTAAGACGTTATTATATCTTCCAAATAAAAAAAAATTTATTTGTGAACTATTATCTGCGCGTCCATTATTTCCAAAATTTTAGAAATAGCCGACAGAGAGAAGGTTTTGTACTGAAGAAGAGAGTTAATCTTAGTTAACGGATTTACTTTCCACTGACTGGAAAGAGGTCATAATACTATTCACTCATTAATTAAATGTGTATATCGAACGGTAAATTTAGGTATCTAGATCAATTAAGGTCATACTGAGTTATTAGTAAATTTGTGTAAAAAGAAGCTTGGTTTTCGATAGACGATTATTTTCTTATTATTAGGAACTTGACCTTATTTCCACAGATATCCATTCGATTTAGTAGGTATTCGGTTGAAGAAGGTGGTCTGCTTTATATTTTGGTAAGGTGTTATGTAACTGTGCTAGGGAAATCTTTTAAACTAGGTCACTGTTCACGGTCAAATGTGACTGCTAATACCGATGTCTAAAAGATGAATGGGAAATAGTTGCTATATTTTGTAACAATTTTTCTATCTATATGCCACTTTACGTTAAAAATTCAAAGTAAACTGTTACAGTGCAAATTATTAATTATTTTTTTTAAATATCTTCTCTAGGTGTATACATACATGCTTTGTATAAGGGGTACATTCCAAAGGAAATAGGACTTTTCAAAAGTATGTATTTCTAATGCGCCCATCTATTTCATTTCAATTTGTCGGAATCGGCAATTTCATTTATCGGAAAGGTAGATCCTTTACTGGCATAATTTCATCACATTCGGACGAACAGAAGTGGAGTTATTGCGTCTGAAGCAGTATATTTTTGTCATTGGTACAAAAATGACCATCAAATATTAAGTTTTGTCTTAAACTTAGTAAAACTTATACCGAAACGTTTCGTTTGATGAACCAAGTTTATGGCGATGATTGTTTATCCCGTGTCAGAGTTTATGTTTTAAAAACGGTCGTGCGGATATAAATGATGAGCAACATGTTGGCCAACCGGAATCCATGATCACAACAGATTCCATCAAAACTGTGCGTGAATTCATCAAAGATCAGCCAAAATCTTCATTGAAATTCATGGAATTGGAACTGAGCATCCCAAAAACATGAATTTATCTCATTTTGACCGAACCTTTGGGCCATCTAAAAGTGTTTGCAAGGTTTGTTCCGCACAAGTTGACTGACGACCAAAAATTGCTCAGAATTCAACACTCTAAGGACACCATCAAGGAGACCAAAAAGCACAAAAACTTCCTTTATAACATTGTGACTGGTGAAGAAACGTGGTGTTTTCAATATATTCCAAAAACCAAACGCCAAAGCGCCAAGTGGAAGGCGCCAGACGAGTCAAAACTCAAAAAATCTCATTTTGGAGAAGTCCAAAGTGAAGACAATGCTGATCTGCTTTTACGATTCCAAGCGTATTATCTACAAAGAGTTCATTCCACCATTTTGGCATTTGCTGCATCGTATTCGTCATATTCGGCGAAAATATCGCGCAGAAGGAAGTTGGTCATCTCAGCCGATCGACACTTGTGACCGATTTTTTAATAAAAATCGCATTTTAAATGTCAACCACTCCCCGTTTTCTCCTGATTTGTCACCATGCGACTTTTACCTTGCGGAAAAATGCATTTGCTGATGAAAGGAGAGCGTTTTGTAGACGTAGAAGCCATCCAAAAGGCTTGCACCTACATCCTGAAGAACACCCTAGCCAACGATATAAACTTTATAGACCAGGCAATTTAGACAATAAATCAGAAAATTATTTCTGATGAACCGTTCGAGTTGCGGTTTTCGGCATTGTCTTCGGAAAGATATAAAAAACGTCTATCTATTACACTTTGGGGCTGGATCGAAACTGCATTGCGGGTGCATAAGGAGCATCTTGGAGTGCATCAATTTTTCCAAATTTTCTAAAAATGGTAAAAATTGACTAAAAGTTGTAGAAATTTGTGTGCACGGGTTTTCGGGGTCGGAGATTCCGATTCTGACACTAAAAAGTATGCCCGACGCCCCTGGGGCCCCCCAGGGGGGCAAGGGAGACCTTCTGTAAAACATCGAATAGCTGAGAAATTGCCATCTAAATTTCCACTGGGGGGTTTTTGGTGTCGGGGATTTCGATTCTGACACTAAAAAGTATGCCCAATGGTAAGGTGGAACCAGCCGATTTTATACCTGTCAATCTCTACATTGTCGATAATCGAATTTTGTCGCCTAATTGTTATGCATTATCCGCAGTCGCACGGGTCCAAGAGATTCTTTTGAAAATCTATGATCCATGAAATATTCTTCGGTTTTAAGGAATATTTCTTTGATTTAATGAAATGTGTTTCCTGGGAACGGATTGTCCAGGATTTCTCCAAATCTACGACAATTTTTCTCAGTGATAGACAAGCTAAGATTAATGGATATTTTCCAGTGTCAGATTCGGAATCCCCGACCCCGAAAACCCCCGAGTAGAAAAGGAGGCAGCTATTCGATGTTTTACAGAAGGCCCCCCTTGCCCAAGGCGTCGGGCATACTTTTCAGTATCAGAATCGAAATCCCCGACCCCAAAAACCCTTGCACACAAATTTCTACAACTTTTAGTCAATTTTTACCATTTTTTAAAAATTCGGAAAAATTGATGCACTTCAAGATACAGTTTATGCACCCGCAATTCAGTTTCGATCCAGCCCCAAAGTGTAATAGATAGACTTCTTTCCTTATATTTTTCCGAAGACAATGCCAAAAACCGCATCTCGATCGGTTCATCAGAAAAAAATCTCCGTATTCTGGGTGATTTTGGTCTAACTTGCCTGGACTATTAAACATACTTTCAGACCATGCTGTGTTGAGTTGGAAGGGGACTATTTTGAGTAAAATGAATGGTTTTGCTAAAAAAACTCTGTGTTATTCTTATTTTTAAATAGTCCTGTTTACTTTGGAACGCACGATGTATATTGTTTCATTCACATAGAAAATGACAAAATTTTTTGTTTCAAAATATTTTTAGGTTTGTACAAAATAAGTTTAATTTAATTTAAATAAGTTGATAAAAAGGTTCCTAACACTTCATAAATGATATAATAAATTTTTCTTCATAAATTAGACATTTTCATTTTCATGTCCAGTAAAGTTACTAAGATTTTACGTAAGGTAGTAAGAAAACCTTAATGCACAGTACAACATTAAACAGCAGAACGTCTATAATTAAAGAAAACTTGTTCAAATCCCAACAATTTGGACCTCTTTTCCAATTTTTTAAACAGGTGAGAAAACTGAAGCGATTGAAGCAGTATATTCCGAAGTGAAGAAGCAGTATTCCTTCCCCTTTAAAGTCGGCTTGGACTACCCCGTATATTTGGCTAGATTCCCTGAGATTCGCATAGTTAAAGCGTATCCAACCTTGAAACCTATTGGCCGCAGTTCTAGATCTAGTCGGAGTCAAGAATGTAAACAAATTCGAATCGTCTCTCTCTAAAAATTCAGCTCGTTTCAATTTACCCTGGAGGAAAAAGACGGCAAATGTTTACATATCTGATTAGCGGAATATATTTCAGACAGTGGACCAGAAACATATGGCCAGCGGGGCATTTTATTAATAGCTCTAAACCACCAGATAATTTAAGTTTATATTATTACGATTATGTAGATTTTTGATATCTATCTGGGAGCCCAGCTGTTTACATAAAACATTTTGCTGTAAAATTTTTAGATACTAATTGAACTAAGATATTGTTGAAGACGGATTTTTCACCTAGTAGGAATCAGAGTATTTCATGGAAACAAAGGAGTAACACATAAATACGGTTTGTAAAATTTGTAAAACTATTCTGCAGAAATAATACATGCAGGTAATCAAGGAACAATTGGATTTCGATTGAAACATTCATTTTTAAAGAAATTGGGTATATTTTAAATAAATTTGGAAATCAAAAACGTAAAATTTTCTGAGAAAGTCGTATACATTTATAATAATTTTATAAATTGTTTTTCTAGTTATACGGAGAATTATCTCAGACCCTGTAAATATTTTTAGTAAATAAATAAATATGCTTGGAAGGAATTTAATTAAAGTTTTCAACGGCATGAGAAATTTTAACTTCTATAACTTTTAATTAATCTAACTATTAACAAATTGAGAACACTGAATTTATTAATAACATTTATAATATTTTCACTGAGAAATATGAATTTAATCAAAAACAATGGGAAGGAGATGCTTAAAATAGCCTGGATCTATTTTCAGAGCCGACAAGATTTTAATTGCTGCATAACTGTAAAGCTCTAATTAGGCTAATGAAATCGTCTTAAAGGTGAAAATTTTCTTATTACAATTTTCTCTCATTTAGCTTAGAGTTTATCACATAATTTTGAAACCAGATAATAAAATAATTCAATTTTTACGTTTATTTATTTCAAAAATTACACAGACTAACAAAAAAAATAGCGGGTTTTTGAGACGTGACCCTACCTATTTTTAGTAAAATTTTCCAAATCCAAAAATGATAAGTGTGTAGGTTGGATGGCCAGTTTGGATTTTTTAAATTTTTGGAGGGAATTGAGGGTGAGTGGAGAAGCCATAAGTCAGAAAACCCAGTGGAAAAGATAGGTGGGTTGGATGGCTAGTTTGGATTTCTTTAATTTTAATTTTTGAGGATTTTTGAGGGTGTGTGGGAGGAAATTCACACGTCAGAATTTTTTTTATCATTTTAGGATTCAGCGGAAAGTTAATTTTTCTAAAGATAAAGTTAATTAAAAACAATTCAAAAAATCTTATCAAATAAAGCCAAACAATATTCTTCGACACCCGAATTCGATCTTTTGCATAACTAGATTTCTGGCATCGAAGAACATTAAATTCATTGGATAAAATTTTTTAGAAAAGGAAATTGAATTTGTTTGAATTAACTTATTACTTTTACAGTAAAATAAAAAAAAATTATTCCAATTCATCAATCATTGATACACAAAAAAAAAGAAGCATTAAAAAATTTAAAACAGCCTCATGATGCTTGAAAACGACTCAAAAGAGTATTGAAATAAATAATAATAATTGCACGATACACATGTATTACACAACAAAATTGACTGACATATTCATATACAATATTAAAAAAAGGGGTCAAAAATTATTCAGAACACATACAGTACATTCCAAGGTTAGAAATCATAGGACCGAGGTCACGTCAAGGACACACAAGATGAAACAATCAGAATTATAAGTTGTCGTGGTGGGGGTATTCGCGCAGATCGGTGCACGCACCCCCCCACTTTTGGTATGAGAACAAAATGGCGTAGTTACAAAAGCATTTTAGCCATTTTATGAGCCTATTTGTCGTTTCTTATCCCGAACGTTGAGCATTGGCGTCATTTTACGTGATTTATTGTGTTGTGTAAATAAATGATTGTTCGAGTGTATATAATATATATTATTCTACAAGGTACTGTAATATTAAGGACAAATTAAGTGTTAGAAAATAAAAGACAATATAAAAACTATGAATTGTGGTATTGAAAGGAAATATGGCGTTTCCGGATTTTGATTTACTTTTTTAAATGTTACTTTACAACAATCTGAAACATAAAATAAATTTATTTTTTTTTAGTTAATAAAATGTTTTACAATTTAACTGTTTAATGTGATTCGTAAGAAATTAAAATTATAGTCTTAAATGAAAATACTGTTGGTAGCTAAATGTCTTCAGCCCATTCAATGGTAACAAAATTGAAAGAGGACTGTCTTTCAATTTAATATTTTTTATGCCGCTTTATGTGAGCAAAAAATGCAACTTAATTTTTCTCGAAAATGGTACATGCTACCGAATTTCGACAAGTATACCTTTTTTTTGTAGTATGTTTTAGAGTTTACAGAACCGTTTAGAAATGTAATAAATTTTTATTTTTAACATATTTTTTTATTGTAGGTACCCCTCCAATTACCTGTATCGGCGACACTGCTTTTCAGAAAGAAACCGTTTGCACGTTATTCTTAACGCACAGTTGATGTTTACTCGGGTACAAATTTTTACATTTTTATCTTTAGCCTATTTAAAGATATTAAGGAAAACCATTTGGAAAGTAACAAATTCAACACACTGTATCTCGAAAAAAGGGCGTCTAAGAAAAAAACGTTACATGAACTACCTCCACTATTTTACCAAGAGGAACTTGCACACAAGTTCAACATGAACGGGACACCCTGTATAATACATATTTGTGTTCTGATAGATATAACGAGCGTTCAAATAAAAACGTGATCGAAGTTGGCTCTGACACATTGGACGTAGGGAGTAGCTTATAGCGACCAACTTAACCTCATTTCTCAACGAGCTGTATAGCAGCTGTCAGTTTCAATAACGTTAATGACTATATAACTTTATTTTAAAGAATAATCGTGATAACAATAACAAACAATTAAAGGAGCTGCGGAAAGTGTCCCCCTCCTTGTTATAACAATAAATTAAAGCAGCTGCTGAAAGTGTCCCCCTCCTTGTTCCAAGCACTTTTCACACCTGTTCCTCAAAGAATTAAAGACATTTTCTAAGATGCTCGGGGTATTGTTAATTTCACGAATCTTGTCTATAAGTCGAGCCTGCAGATGGTTTAAATCAGGAATAGGCAGTTCAAAAATAGTGTTTTTAAGGTAAGGCCACAAAAAGAAATCACACGGCGTAATATCACATGACCTCGGTGGAAATTCATGTTCAGCATTGAGACTTATTAGTCGATTTTGGAAAACTTCCCTCAACATATTCATCGTCTCGCCTGCCGTATGTGCCCTTGCGCCATCTTGTTGAAAGTAAAAGTTTGTAATTTCGTTTTCTTCCAGCTGGTTAACAAAAGGAGCGATAATTTCTTCTCTATACCTTTGCGCAGTAAGAGTACCATTAAAAAAAATAGGTCCATAAATCCTCCTTCGATTGAGAGCACACCAAACTCCAATTTTTTGAGCGTGTAGAGGGCCCTCGACAAAAAAGTTATCTGGTTTTTCAGAAGACCACATTCTCATATTCTGTGAGTTTACGTAACCACTTAAATGAAACCAGGCTTCATCAGAAAAAAAGGTGATATTATGAAGTTCACCGTAGTTGTTTAAAAACCATTCACAAAATACAGCCCGTCGCGGAAAATCAACTTCATGAAGTTCTTGCTGACAAGTTAAACGATAGGAGAACAAACGCAAATCTTTTTTTAACACTGTGTGGCAGGTACCGACTGATACTCCCACCATTTGTGATAAAACACGTACAGAAGTTCTTGGCGCATTTTCCATTATTTGTTGGACATTTTCTTTTAATTCTTCAGTCCGCTTTTTAGGTCGGCCGCTTCCTTCTTTTCTTGTTACACTGCCCGTTTCACGAAAAACATTAACACAACGCTGAACTGCACTTTGAAAAATTTTGTACTCAACAACGCCGGGAAATTGATTTTGAAATTCTATGAAACATTCCTCAATAGAATACTTCCATATTCCATCAATCTTGCGTCCATTTCTAAAGTAGGACTCTATGATAAACACTTTTTGTTCTTGAGAAAACACCATTTTAAACGCTTTTTAAAACGAAAATATTCAAATTGATAGCGGCGATATAGCGCTTTGACAGATGACGTTTAAGTTCATTTGCTATACGCTACGCCCTACGTCCAAATTTTCAGAACCAACTTGACCACGTTTTTATTTGAACGCTCGTTATTTGTATATTATACAATAAATGTTTGTTTACGCAATTCTTTTCATTTTTCATATTTTTGCCTTGTACTTATAAATTTATGTTAATAAATACTGAATATGTAATTATTCAGTAGTTTGATCTTAACTATAAATATTTTTAACATTGAATAATTTCATTAATAAACTGGTTTAACTTAAAAATAAAAGAAATCTAAAATTCGCTTTTAAAAAACTTTTTCACGTAAATAACCGTCTTTGCAAATCATTGATTAACCTCATTTTCTGCTGCACATAAATTCCTGGCTTTTTTATTAGTACATCCCTGTTTAGTGCAATAAAATTTCACTGAATACAATCCTGACTTTGTATACCAAAAGTGGGAGATTTACTTCATTCAAGGTCCCTAACAAAAGACATCAGTGATCAAAGGTGCCGACAATAATGATATAATTCTGATTGTTTTATCTTCTGTGTCAAGGGTACAAGTCAAAGGTCAATGTCCGCAGGTTAAATGGTAAAGGTCTATTACCGTAGGTCAATCGCTGGAGTTGAAGATTAGAACGTCAGAATCACTTGTCGGAAATTAAGGTATCCTAGCCCAATGTCAGAGGTCAAAAATCAATGGCCAACTGTCAATGACAAGACGTCTAACGTTAAAGGTTTTGTGAAGGATTTAGAGGTATTTTAAAGTATTCCGAAGATTTAAAAGTATTTGCAATTTGTATTTAGAAGTAATCTGTAGTGTTTTAGTATTTCGGGACATACATCTGGTGGTTTTTGTGGTATTTCAGGTATTCAAGATATTGCGACTATTTGGTGATTTTTTTATATACTTCGAAGTTTTTAACAGTTTTCAATAATAATTCTACCGCCATTTTGATGAATCTCATAACGGATTTGAAGAATTTTTAAGTGTTCTGAAGCTTCTTTGACGTATTTCGTCGAATTTTAAAACCATTTTAATCCATTTTATTTGTTTTCGAAGACGTTTCAATGCGGTTTAACATTTTTACACAATTCTTTTATTCTCAAGCTGTTTCGAAAAATTTTGCTGCACTTTGAAGCTCTTTTAGTCTTTAGTCTTTTAGTGCACGTGCACAAGATGCACAGAATCGGTTTACGTTTATAGTTAATTTTTTTAATTAATTTTCTCGAAAACAGAAGCATTAGACCATCAGTTGCTTAATAAAAGTTGCTCATTTTCGTGCCGTCGATCCCTCTTTTCAAAGTACGCACTTGTTTCAGAAACACCCTATATATTAACTATATAAGGGAGTCAAAAAAGACCTTGGATAAAAGTAAGTTTTTTTAAATAATCTTTTTCTGACCAATCTATAGCAGTTCAATGTAGAAAAAATATAGAGACACCTTGTAATTTTCTTATGGCATTAAAAGTATGATAATAAAACAGCCTTGCTACCTATTAGCCAAGAAAATATACGAGTATACAAACACACCATTTGCTACAAGTCTAAATAACATGTAGATATATTTCATTCATTTCACTTTGAGAGTAGAGATTCCTGTGTCTTAATTCAGAAGATAAATGTTTCATATTAGTTTTAAATATAAATATAAATATTAATCTAACCATATATTAGAGTACTCTTTGAAGTTCCAACGAGGCATTCCTAGTTTACAAGATACTGGGCCGTATTCTGTAATTAAATTAAAACTATCAAAATTCGAATTTATTAGATAGTAGAACATGAATGAAATTATATCAATTCGGAAGGATTTCGTGACCTTTACAGAATAAACAGAAAGTGTTTTTTGAATGTTAGGCGTCCCCACACATGGTTTGTTTCACATTATCGAATGTTTTCTTTCTCTCCTTTCTACGGCTTTAATTTATATCGTTTTCTACGGTATCTTGTTATTAAACGAAACAAATTCAAATGTATTCGTTCAGGGGGCATTGGCCGGGAGGAGAATATTTATTACGTTTGAATTGTGTATTTCTTAGAATGATTATGCGACGGCCGTTGTATAATTGAATAATAATTCGTTTGTAGGTAACTGCCTTAAAAAAAATGAGTTTTCGTTATTTATATTTTTATATATTTTTTTAAATAAACTAGCATACAGTAGATGACAATTTATTAATCTGTAAACTGCTTGAATAAATATTAGAAACTATTTCAAATGAATAAACAAAATGGCACAAATAATAATTATCCATCATTTTTATTCATCAGGATACTTTGATTGAAATCTGAAATTGTATTTTTTAAAATGCTTGTAACTTCTAAACAATAACGAATCGGACCTATGCTTATATTAAAAAATGTATGAATTTAATGCGATTACCATCTGTCAAAGCTTCTCATAGAACACCATGAATTTTCATATTCAACATTACGTATATTCAATATGGTGTCCTTCAATATACAGGGTGTGGCACTGTGGCGTGTATAATCTATAAAAATTAAACTACAGCTGCCTCATGATATTTGTAATAGAAAAGTCTTATACGAAAAGTTCTATCTTCGCGTTTTTTTTTTGTAAATTAAAGTTCATTTATTCAACGAAAATGAAGGCCGACCCTGTGTTATTTATTAAAAACTTTGGAAATGTTTTTATGTGACCCGAGATGCAACCTTATAATTTAAGACGGTATAATCTAATACTAGTAATATTAAAAGAAGGTTAGGTTGTCAAAAAATTTGTGCAGTTAACTGATTTTGTATTTGTATTGAATTCACTATTTACTTAATTATTATTAAATATTAAGCATCGTCCATCGACCCATCAGTGTTAAAAAGTGAAAGAATCCAGACAAAAGTTTTTATTTTGTAATTCCACGATGCCGATGGTGACAGAGAAATTTTTATAAAAAAGTAAAAAATAAGAATAGCCTGCCGATTACATTAAAAACAGGTTCTTATATCTTACTTTGTCTAATTTTTTAGTCTGTGCACAAACTAGTTTTACAATGAACCGAGAAAACAATACATATATTTACTACCTGTATTTCTAAACGTGTCGATATGGTGTTAGTGTATGGTGCAGTCGGAGAAAATGCACTCGTGGCGACTAGGTTAAACCGGGAATGATGGCCACAACGTCACCCCCCCCCCCATGTGCAAATACAATCCTACAGTGTGTTCAGCGGCTGCGAGATACGGGAAGTGTTATTCCTCGAGGAGAAGGACGTGGTCAGCAAGTGAACCTTAATGTTGAAGATGCAGTGTTGGAAAAACTTGACGAAGACCCCATAATTAGGTAGTACTCGACGACTCGCACAGCAAGTAGGAATCTCATCTCGTACCGTGCATCGCATATTAAGCCGCTAGCTGTTGCAACCCTATCATCTGCAACCAGTTTAACAGATTTTACCCCCGGATTGTGATCAACGAATGCATTTCTGCAGATGGTTTTTACGGTAATGTGCCAATCAAGTAGACTTTCCGCTTATGTTTGTGTAACAGATGAAGGAGGCGACATTTTCCCGTGATGAAATGAATTTCCATAATATGCACATATGGGCCGATGAAAATCCTCACGCGATTAGGGAAATTCATTTTCAACATCGGTTCTCGGTAAATGTTTGAGCTGGCATAATAGGCGATGTACTTGTGGATCCCTATTTATTTGAAGGACAACTAAATGGACCAACATAATGCTGACTTTTTGGAGAATCGGTTACTTAAATTATTGGACGATGTTGCATTTCAAGTTCGAGTAAGCATGTTTTATCTTCAAGATGGGGCTCCTCCACACAGTACTAGAAAAGTAACGGCAATTTTGAATGAAATGTTTCCTCAGCGATGGATTGGACACTTTGGTCCTGTGCCGTGACCACCTCGGTCACCCGATCTAACTCCAATGGACTTTTATCTTTGGAGTCACTTGAAGTCATTGGTTTACAATACTCCAATTGCTAGGGTGGAAGAATTGCGAAACCGTGTAGTTGAAGCTGCTGACACAATTAGGGGAATACCTGGAATTTGGGAAAATATAGGCCAAAATTGGGTGCGTCGTTGCCATACCTGTATCCGCGCTAATGGGGATCAATTTCAACATTTTCTCTAGAAATGGTCAGTTTTATTTCATTTTGTTCCATATTTTAATGGAGTTTGCTTAGTGCACGCAGTTGGGAACTACAGATGCTTACGGATGTGGTTTTGTTTGCGAACTCTTGCAGTAACAACAATACATTTAAGATAATAATCACTATTAATTATTATTATAAGAAAATATCAGTTTTTTTAAATATCAAATTTTTTAGTTTGTACTTTTGCATTGAAAAATTCTCCAAAAATTGAGAAGTATCTCACTATCTTCCAACGACGATTTGATTACGCGCTGGTCTACAGCACGTAACTCATCGTACAGCACACGGACAGGACCGTTCTAGAGAAAATATTTTGATCCATAATTGAACTTTAATTTACGAAAAAAAACACAAAAATAGAACTTTTTTGTGTAAGACTTTTCTTTACAAATGTCGTTAGGAAGCTATAGTTTATACAAATTTACTCTGCAGTGTACACAATTTGCAGCTGTTCTCTTATATTGTTAATTTCTCAAATAATTTCTGCTTCTAATTGTTCGATGTTGTATACTGCTGTTTTAAAAATCCAGTGAACTCGCTGGCCACAATCTAATCAGTCGATTGTCATAATATTTTTTCGAAAATTGAATTGCTACTCTTACAGTATGTACGGTTGTCCCATCTTGTTAAAAGTAACCTACTTGCGTGACATCATCATGTAATCATAATCATAAAATAGGGGTTCGATATCTTCGAGCTGTGATATACAGAAAAATATAGGCCTTATACGTATTCTTCATATCGCTACCCACTTTTCAGGGATGTAAACTGGTTTCTACAAATATATCAGGATTTTCTGCAACTCAGGTTCTATAATTTTAATTATTTACGTAATCTTATATGTGAAACCACGCTTTGTTAGTGAAATAAGATCTGTCCAATAAATTTTTATTCATGTTCTCTATAAACCACTCACAGAACTGTAATCGTTTTACGTAGGCTATGGGAAGTAATTCCTGAATAACAGTTACCTTGCATGGGTGTAAATGCAGTTGTTTTTTTTTGGAACTTTATGGCATGTAGCAACTGAATACTGAATCCTAAAATAGAAATATTATAATATAAACTATTATTCAATCTCGATTTCAAAGGAAAGTTTAAAAGTTAATTTATTTTAGAGATCCGAATTTGAGAATATTGGCATGAACTTTATTAACTTTGATACCGACTTTATAGAACTTTGATTTATTTATTGCTATATACAGGGTGTTTTTGAATAGAGTAGCATAAATGATACCAGTGAATCTACATTTCAAAAGAACACGATCTGCAAAAAATCGCTTTAGTAAAATGTTCACCCCTGAAGAGATATGGGCCATCAAAGTTTCCAAAAAAATTATGACAATTGGCTGTAATTTGAAAACCGAACGAGGTACAGATGCGAGTTTTCAACTATTTTTCGAAAATTGTAACTCCTCGAAAGGGGTTGAAATAACCACCCCTCAAGCCATTTTTTGCCATAACTTTTATATTTCGTAAAAACTCGATATCCAAAAATACGCATTAGATAAACTGGTTCTTTTAGAAACTTTTACCTCTCTAGCAATTTTCCTTTAAAACTTTTCGTTTATTAATAAAAAAATAAAATGTATTACCATTCACCTCACACCGTATATGATTGCAATCAATCAAAGAAAAACTAAGTGTGCTGCTGTCATGCCAGTTGTCACAATTAACTCTTCTGTAAGTTGTCACTGTTATCAGCTAAATACTTTTTGGGTGTAAATTAACAAGAATTATGCCAAATTTTACTAATGATGAATATGTGGACATGCTACAAGTGTTTTTTTCTACGATCGTGCAAAATTTACTACTTATTGCACTACCTACTGTGCCAAAAGTTTAACTTTTTTTACAGTAGTACAAAAAAAATATTGATTACAAGTTTAATCTAAGCATATCCATAAGTACCTAACGTCTGACATTGACAATTTGCGCAATTAATTTCCAGTTGTCAGTTAAAATTTTAATATTATGTAAAATACTGTTAAATAAAATTTGAAATAAAAACAATCGTAGAAAAAATGTTGCGTGCAACATGTGCAAAAAGCATATTTGTTGCACTTAACATGATTGCAGCTCTCAACTTCGTCTCGAGCTGCAAACTTCATGCATCGTACAACAAATACACACTCTTTACAGTAGTTGCACAAATAACTGTTTGAATGTCGCAGAAACTTTTATTAAATAGAAGTACAATGAAAACGAAACTAAGAAATAATTTATTATCAAAAAGAGAAAAAACAAAAAACTTAGTTAAAGGACATTTTCAAAATAATTGCCATTTCTTTCTAAACACAACCTAACACGTTTATCAAAGTTGTTACGGACTCGAGCAAAAATTATGGGATTGTTGCGAATCTCATCAGCCGCCGCGAATATTCTTTCCTGTAGCTCTTCAACACTGTCAACTGGGGTCGCATAAACAATACTTTTTATATGTCCCCAAAAGAAAAAATCCATGGGCGTTAGATCGGGAGAACGTGCAGGCCAAGAGATAGGTGCCTCATTGCCGCGACCTATCCAACGATTCGGGTAATTTAAATTAAGCCACCGCCTAACTACTACAGTGCTGTGAGCAGGAGCCCCGTCATGCATGTACCACATGGCCTGACGTACATTTAATGGTACTTCCTCCAGAAGTGGTGGTAGATGCTCATTTAAGAACTGCAAATATTCAACAGCACCAAGTCGATGAGGTAAAACAAAAGGGCCGACAAGCACATTTTCTACAATTCCTGCCCAAATGTTTAAACTAAAATTATGTTGAAATGTTGTCATAGATACTTCGTGAGGATTTTCATGAGCCCAGGAATGAAGATTGTGCATATTGGTTAAACCATGTCTTTGAAAAGTTGCTTCATCTGTGAAAAGTATCTTTGAGGCAAAATTCAAATTATTTCTTAGAATATTAAGATACGATTCGCAAAAAACAACTCGCTTATGCATGTCTGGTTCAAGTAGAGCTTGAACTGGCCGGTGGTGAAAAGGATATAATAAATTATCATGGACAATATTCCAAACAACACTATGGGACACATTTAAGTGCATTGCTGTTTTTCTCGTACTAGTCTGACGATTTTCGTCAAACTCTTCAAGTACTGCATCCTCAAGATAAATAGTACGAACAGTAGGTCTTCGGCCGGTACCCTCAATATGCGGCTGTATTTTTCCAGTTTCCCGAAGTCTTCGTTCTACCGCCGAAAAAGTTTGTCTGTGGGGAACTTGACGATTTGGATATCTCTCATTATACGCTCTTGTTGCCGCAGCACAGTTTTTGCGACATTCAAAATACACTTGTAGCATGTCCACATATTCATCATTAGTAAAATTTGGCATAATTCTTGTTAATTTACACCCAAAAAGTATTTAGCTGATAACAGTGACAACTTACAGAAGAGTTAATTGTGACAACTGGCATGACAGCAGCACACTTAGTTTTTCTTTGATTGATTGCAATCATATACGGTGTGAGGTGAATGGTAATACATTTTATTTTTTTATTAATAAACGAAAAGTTTTAAAGGAAAATTGCTAGAGAGGTAAAAGTTTCTAAAAGAACCAGTTTATCTAATGCGTATTTTTGGATATCGAGTTTTTACGAAATATAAAAGTTATGGCAAAAAATGGCTTGAGGGGTGGTTATTTCAACCCCTTTCGAGGGGTTAAAATTTTCGAAAAATAGTTGAAAACTCGCATCTGTATTAGTAAACAACCTGTAAAAAATTTGTTATTTGTACCTGGTTCGGTTTTCAATTTACAGATAATTTTCATAACTTTTTTGGAAACTTTGATGGCCCATATCTCTTCAGGGGTGAACATTTTACTAAGGCGATTTCTTGCAGATCGTGTTCTTTTGAAATGTAGATTCACTGGGATCATTTATGCTACTCCATTCAAAAACACCCTGTATATTATCGATAGCTTTTTCTGTAAGTACAATTGATCTGTCCGTAGATTTTCATTTGCAAACATAGTGTTTGATTACAAATTTTTTTGACAAGAGCACATTTCTGGTGTAAGAAAGTTTGATAGTTAACTGTAGCTGTACCTTCATTTCGAGTTCCACATCGACAATGAACCATTACAGTAAAAGCATCTTATTCTGGATTAAAAGGCATAAATATTAACCTCAAAATTTTGTTTCTGTCACAATTAACCAATAATCAAAGTTTCTAAAGAGTTTAGCTGTGAAATAAACACGACTTAATTGTAGTAAATAAGAAACAATAAAACGACGGTAAAAAATAAAATGAAACGATAACAAACAGACACGGCCGATGGATGCTATTGAAAAATGCTCAAATGTCAATTTACCGTTGTCGATCATAATGATTTGTTAACAATAAACAGTAACAAACCATTCAAACAAAATTACTCATCACGTGGCTTTTAATGATTTATGAAGCCTCTGTATGGATTTGATTTTATTACGTTGCACTGATGAAATATAGAATGATTTTAGAACTGGAAAATAAATTAAGATGTGTTAGCAGAATGTTGGTCCTAAGAATTTTTCTTTGTGTAAATATTTCAATGTTTTTAAAACGGCGCCGATTACTGAATTCACAACAGATTTTTCAGCGTACTTCAGAAAATCCTGCCCCCGTTCAATGTCCTGCTGGAAAATACCAGCGGCATAATTCATCTGCCTAAATATTACCACCTACATGACGCCTAAACCTTCTAGGACGGGCAGTTCGGCTTAATACTTGATCTTCTGTTACGTCAGGGTAATGTACCGAAATTAAATTTGAAAATGAAAGTGAGAAATTAACCATAACGGACTTCCCCTGCTTGTTTCTGATATGAAATTATATATGAATTATGTTAAGCAACGATGTACAATAAAGTTCTGGTTAGCGTATTCCTAAAATTTCTCATGCAGAAACAGAATGCGTTCACTGGAATGAAAACATAAATATTTAAAAATTCAGTAATGAGTGACAGCCCTTGCTGACTGGGATGGAAACAAATGTTTTATGAGAATTAATTAATTTCCGAATAGTTAATTTTGGTTTGAAGTATTGGGAACTGTTGCTTAAAACAAAAAGTTTGATGTACAGGGTAATTCACTCTATTTTGACCCTCCGCCATTAACTCTTTTGTTTTTAGAGTTATAAAGAAATGTGAAATACAAAAGTTGCCCGATTTTTTATTAAGTTTTCGAAAATGATACATAGTAGAAAAACAAATGAAGTCCAAACGAAATGGATGTTAACTTTGTTAATTTAAATGGAATACCCTGTATATTCTTACAAGCTTTTATTTAAATTGCCTTATTAGCATGGGTCAAATCTTGCAAATCAATTTTAAAACAGTTAAGTATCCCCAACCAATTGAGCTATAAAATGTTATTTATTTCTTTCCTTGGGAATTCAATTTTTTGCCCGTTCATTTTTTATTACACTTTGCCGGCGTGCCGGTCGCCGACTGCACTCTTTGCCTTGCACAGGATCAGGTTTTACAGTGGACTAGTTTCCAATGCCGATGCCGTGTATAGGGGTATTTTTAAAATATTTTCGAACTGACTTATTTTTATTTTTTTACAAAACTGTATTTTTAAGTCCCCTGTACATTCAAAAATTTTTTTTTGGATAAGTTCTGAATCACTCTGTACAGGAATTTATAGTGAACGTCATTATTATTACTTGTATGACCAGAATATGACAAGGAGTTAACTATTAGTTGTAGAACCAGCGCTATTATACTCGTAGAAACACCGATGGAATGTACCTGTCCTGTTTTGTCGAGAATTTTGTAAAAAATACTCATTAATTTTTATTAATTCATGTGTCAATAGTTTCATAAAAGCATTATTCAGGGTGTGATTAAGTTTATAGTGCCTTACGAGAATTTTTGTATACAGGCTTGTAAAGTTCAGAAAATTTACAAGTAAACTTGAAAAATAAAAATATGATTATTTCCTTATTCTGAATGTATTGTCAGCTTGTAAATGGTCTCATATCCATGAAAAAACTTATAACTGGTGCAGTGAAGAGATATTGTTTATAACTTGAATAGATTTTCTAAAATCCTCGTCGAAAGAATGCTATAAATTCTCTGAAAATTACGCATAAAACGTGATAAAATCTAGAAATTATACATATCTTCACCATGTAAAAGTAATCAGAACATGCATAACACATTTTTAATTCTTGAACAACATTATATGAAAATTTGGCATAACTGGGGTCCAGTTGTATTGTTGTAGAATTTCCAAGGCACTCGTTTGTTTCGTGAAGTAAATATTACTAAGTATTAATAGAAATAATTTTGTAGAGTACCTGCAAAATACCCCCAAAATATGGCCTCGCAGGCATTCATTTGAATTCAAAGATGTTTTGTTTTCAAACATTTTTCATTCTGAAAGATTCCGTCGACGTGTCAATGAAATTATTTTTTCCCATTATCTAGACATTTGGTGCCAAAGAAAATAAAAGAATTCATTGAATTATATTTCAGCAAACAGTAGCTACGTACCATACAAACAGATTTTTATCAATCTTATGTTATATACAGGGTGATTCAGAACTTATCCAAAAAAATTTGGAAATAGATGCGGCATGAGAAATGGAGTCAATATCGTAAAAAAAAATTTGTAAAATCCTTATAGTTTCCGAAAAAAAAATTATTGAAGTTATAGTACATTCAACGACTACATAGCTGAACAACTGTAGTCTCTAGCGTCATTTGCAATGCGCGTGGAGAGAATACTGAAATCGTATTTTGCAATCGTCGTTGCAACAGTATTTACCTGTTATCTGTTGTGTTTACAATATTTTTTTAGTAGTTAATGTCAAAAATGGTAGCAACTCGGAGTTCATGGATATCGTTTTAATTTATGGTGAAGCATTTGTGTTATGGTGAAGCAAGACAACATTTGTGTTAGTTCGTAGAAACTGAGTAAGACGGACCCAAATGTGTTTACAGGTTGGTGGAATTTGAACAATTGTTGTAAAATCGGGTATGTCAAATGAATTTATTATTTAAAAACACAAATTAATTTTATTAAATAATAACGGCAAAAGCAGTTGAATTTGCCGATATAAAATAGGTGCGATAAAATTCTATTTACATATTTCTTTCCTTGCGAAAGTTTTTGTCCGTTTTTATCACACCGCCATGCCGGTCGCATTGTGCGAAGTCAGGTTTTACAGTGAACTAGTTTCCAGTGCCGTGCAGAAGTGTATTTTTAAATCATTTACGAACTGCCCTTTTTGATTTTTTCTTTACAAAATTGTATATGTAAGGGTCCCCTGTACATCCAGACTTTTTTTTGGATAAGTTCTGAATCACCCTGTATAGAGTAATTATAGAGCATTAATGGCGTTTGATAAATGTATATAAAAAATAAAAAATAAAGGGTGTCCCAAATTTCACGCAAGAAGTAATTTTGATAGAAAACAGGTTTTTAATTAAAATTATTATGTATGGAATAGTATATCGGGTAAATGGCCTCAACGGCTTTGCTAACACATACGAACTCTTTTGTCGAAATTTTCTATGCCTGTTTTGCATAAATGCTGCTGAATTTCGTTGATAAAGCTTAAACTTCAAAGAAACCGCAAAGAAAATCTGGGCAATCAATTCTATGTGGTCTACAACCATATCTTGCAATTTAGGAACAAAAAAAACTGGATGCGATATCGAGTACCATTAACTGTTATTGCTTGACCGGCCGTATTTTCGAAGAAGAATGGTCCAATGATACTCCTAGCCCAATATCCGTACCAAATAGTGACACGTTGTGGATTCATTTGGTTCTCAACAATCGCTCGTGGATTTTTTGAACCCCAAATGCGACAATTTTGTCGATTAACGAAGCCATTAATGAAAATGAACCTCATCGCTGAAGACGATTTTGTTTAAAAAATCAGCATTCACTTGTTCCATAATCTATTTAACGGATTCTCTTCGTTTTACGTGGTCAGGTCAGTTCTTGAGTCAATTAAACTTTGTAAGCATGAAGGTGCAGAACTGCTTCGATGTTTTGTGTTGATAGACTTGTTGAGGGACGACCAGAGTGTTGTCACTTATTGATCCAGTATCCCTGAATTTTTCAATTAATCTATTCACAGTTAATGAAGTTAAATAGCTATTCCGACCATATTTTGTACAAAAATTGAGAATTGCAGCTGCCAAACATTCATTATTTTTAAAATATGAAAACACCTGGTTCTTTTGTGTAGCCCTCCAATTTTAATATCTCTAAACTATCAGCTGTAACGATGTCTTTTTTTTTCGTTGGCAATGCTTTAGCACACAAACGGCGCAAAATTCAAATCTTGGGACACCCGATAGCTACATTAATTTAGAGACAATATTTACATTCTCATGTGTCTGGAGCATATTTTTCCTACTCATATTCAGTTTCCAGAGAATATGTACCCTATAAACAAAATTATTATACTATTTGTCTCCTCGAGTAGGTAATATATTATTTTAGGACGTATCTGTTCCATATGTATTTCGTTCCTCCAAGATACACAAGAGCTTTTAAGTTATTGTACTCGGGCTATTATATGTTATAAATAATTTAAGATTTGGTACGAATCCAGAATTTAGGTTAATCTTATTTGTTCTACATCATCGTTTCCATTTCAACACTGTGTATTATGGATGGTTTCGGTAAACAGACCATTTTGTGCACGGGATTCCAGAGAAGATGCGGAGGCATAAATTGAAATTTGTTTTCATTTTCGTTGCTCGTATTTTGATACCTAATAGAAATGAGTCAGCGTGTCCTGAAAGACATAATAGAGTTAGCCGAGTTTTGCAAACGTTTTGTATTTTATCAACATGTTCAACACTATAAAAATAGGTCGGGTTAGTTCCCGTCGTATTTCGAAATATAAATTCGGAAAAATCCAACTGCAGCCACTACAGGGAACAAGGAACAACAAAACGTCGAATTTTTTTTTTGGATATTACTTCAAAACATATCGAAAATATCATAAATGAATCATAAAATCGTCGTTTGCGTAAATTGCATTTTTTTTAATAATAACTGTTTTTAATAATAACCGCGATACGCCAACATAACTGTCACTTTAAATCAATTTATCAATCAAGTCCATTTTTTTAAATCAATTCATCAATAATTTTTATGTTGATAATTCATGCAATAAAAGTTAACGTTAATAAACGGCCTACACGCGGGAGAGGGGGCTCCGGAATCGCGCACGCACGTGAAAACCGCCCTCGTTCGTTTCCCAAATTTTTTAACCGAAAATGAAACGTTGAAGTCAGAAATCTCGCACGCGACCGAAAGCTGATGTAAAAGTTTAACCCTTTCTTTAATTGTCTCTAAAAGCACGGTCCGATACGTAAAATAGTTAGTTAGATTTTCCTTTTTTTTGTATATTACCGTACAAATAAGCTCTATTTAATGCAAAAAGAGCGAATTCTCGAGCGGTTTTTGACTGACCTTGGGACAATTTGTTTATAACGCTGTTTTGCATATCCTATTTTGTTAGTTGTAAGGAGCTACTTAATTTCAACTTTTTGAAATTTTGGAAGCTTCAAATGCCCATTTGGAGGCGGTAGGTTCCACGAAAGGATCAAACACAGTGAAAAATTGATTCACTCTCAAATATAATTTTTTTGACATATAATGTCGCAAATATAACTTTTTACATATAATGCATTGTCTAACAATGATTAACATATATTTGATAGAAATCTGTGAAATGCTCTCACAAATAAAGAATAACGGTAATTAGCGCTGACATTAGAGTAACCCGACGTGCATACTAGGAGGTTGTCAAGTCGAATTTTGCACATCATTTTGCCCTGAAAAGGACCGCTTGTTTGTGTATGCGCACGCGTGCCTGTGCGTATGTATTTTTAATAAACACACGAAATTCCATAAAAATTTTTTAACACGCATGAATTTTTCCAAAAAAAAAATTTTTTTACCGTAATATTAACGATTTTTATTTATATGGTTTTATAGATATTACTTCTATTTATATTTTATATTTAATCTGTATATTGTTTTAGTATGAATATTATTTTACTTGTAAATTTGTATGTTTATCTGACTTAGTTGACGAATTTTACTAAATATTTATGGGACTAAAAATGTTATTTTGATAAAAAAATATTAACGATTTTTATTCATGCTAGTCAATATTAGACATCCATCAACATATTTGCTAAATAATGGTAATGATACAGGTCATCGACTTCCACAAGTAAATCCTAATGATGATTGAAGGTTAAGAAAACTATATAAATCTCTCATTTATATTGACTATGCTTAGCATAAATAAAAATCGTTAATATTTTTTATCAAAATAACATTTTTAATCCCATAATATTTTTGTAAACTTCGTCAGCTAAATCAGATAAACCTACAGATTTACAAGTAAAATAATGAAACAATAATATATAGGTTAAATATAAAATTGTATAAATAGAAAAAATGTATTTAAATGTTAAAAAGTAATATGAAACCATATACTTAAATAAAAATCGTTAATACTAAGATAAAACAAATTTTTATTTTTTTTTAAATTTTGAAAAAAATTGTATGGTATTTTGTGTGTTTACTAAAAATACACACGCACACGCGCACATACACACAAACAAACTATGCTTTTCAATGCAAATGTTGTATGGAAAATCCGACTTGACAACCTCCTCGTGTTGCATTCTACTCTAATGTCAGCGGTAGTTGTCGTTATTCTTTATTTGTGAGAGCATTCGTCGGTCGATAACCGCAAGGTTTAAGGCGTCAGTACTTGAATCGATGTGTGCTATCTGCCCGGGTTTCGAATCCCGCGGCCGGTAGACCGTAGATTAGCTATGCTTATACAGAGGATTGGCACCCTCTGTGCAGGTATGGTAGGGTCGAAGAATGTTGGCTTGGGTGAATGTGAGAGATTGACAGCGGTTGGCATTTGACCGCCCCCCTAATTAATGAGGTTTTCCAGGTTTCCCTCATTCCTGCACTGAATGGTGGTTAGGGCCTACTAACATAAGTCATTCCTGGGCGCAAATGCGTCCTGCTTAATAATAATATGTCGCCTCCTCTCCCGCACAAGTCTCCGACTTCTGGGCTAATTCTCGTAGTTGGAATGAGGAGTAGAGATATTATTATTATTATTATTATTATTATTATTATTATATTTTTGTGTACGTAGTTCTTTAAATTTAAATTCAAATATATGCTAATGATTGTTAAACAAGCTACATTGTATGTCAAAAAATTTATATTTGAGGGTGAATCAGATGGGCATTTGCAGCTTCGTGGCCATGAAGACTTTTGACCAGTGATAAAAAAAGTAAAACATATCAATTTTTCAGGAAATTTCCATAAGGTGTGTGTGGGGTCCTTTGCCACTTATTTTCAATTTGCCAAATTAGTGTCACTTTTTTCGAGTTACTTTTTTAATATTATTATTCTACATACACTTCCCCGTCATAAAGTGCAATGAAATGTGTACCTACTAATATTTTTTTCAAGATTTCAGGTTTTAATTCGACTGGGGTAATGAAGTCTTCTATTTATGAAGTACACTCTATTTAGGCTGAAATTGCTTAGGATAAATAGTGAGAATGTCGGAAACAGTAATTTTTAACTGAGGACAACATTTATTTTATTGGGCGTCTGTGTTTTCCCTAATTTTATTCTCCTCTTTTAAAACCATGTAATATTTGTGGAAATTCCAGTCTAGATCAATAAAGCTAGTTTTACATAGAAACTAATAAAATGTAGTAAGAAAGTGTTCAATAAATTTAAGAACGTGAAAGTGTATTTAAAATTATCTTTGGCTGCTTTTCTAGGGAAATCCAACTGTGCCTGTGGCAGTGTTTCATCCTCCGAAAATTCAGATCCCGCTTGTGTGCATGACATTCTATTTATAAATAAAATTCCGTGAAAACCACACAATATAGGAGTATAAGCTACGCTGTCGACCTAAGAGGTTGTACCAACCCGAAATGCACTACGGGTCTATATTTAAAACGTAAATATGTGGTGTTATGGTGGGTAGACATCTATTTGTAATCGTTATTAAAATAGAGTAAATTCACTTTATCTGCATTAAAAAAAAATATAGATTCAGCATTCCTTTGTCATGAAAATAGTATAGTAAGTATAGCAAGTTAATTTGAGTAGAGTGTTGGCAGAAAACACCTATAAAAGATATTGTGTCTACCGGTTGACATATTTTACTAATGCTTGCGTCCCCTAAAAAAGATACGGTGAACAGAAATGAATTTTTATTTTAGAGATTCCAACCTAATTTCAGCATTTTAATGTTTTCGTGTTTAAATACAGGTGGACAACAGAAATAGATCCTTAAGAGTGACCTTACACTGTATCGATATCTAGGTTACCTATGTTTTCTTTGGTTCTTAATCTTATTTTCCCTTTTATTTTAAAATATTTTTAATAAATTCTCCCAGTATCTTGTAACCTTTGAACTGTTAATTTGTCGTCGGATACGGTAAAACCGCGTACAAACAACAAGTCTCATTTAGATTGTACTGACATTCTCCGTACCATATCTGCTACAAAACACAACGCACGTGCACAAGATGTACAAGGTCGGCTTACATTTTTGTGGTTAACTTTCTTAATAAATTTTCTCGAAAACAAAAGCATTTAGACCATCAACTGCTTAATTTGCTCATTTTTGTGAGCTCTATCACCCTTGTCAAGAAACGCACTTATTTCAGAAACACCCAGTATATCTGCATGTATAATGCCTGTGTTTGTTTGAGGTGATGAGCTATTTTTAACTTTGAATAATGAATTTATTTTATTACAGAGATAGTACTGCCCTAAAATTAGGTAAATATTTTTTATTTTTATCAGAATTATCTAACTAATCCAAAAGTGGGTGATTACTAGACGTCGATATTTCTCTCAGTATTTATATTCAGGAAATGAGTACCTATTCGTAGTCAGAATTCGTAAATCTATATTAAAGTTGTGCAAACAAAACGCAACTGAAGAATTTAAAACGAAATTGGAACCGATGCGATGGTTCGAAATTTTTTTCTAGTTAAAGAAAATATATAGTTCATGTTGACTTTAAAATCTCTTATTTACGAAACAATAACAAGATACATACATGAATGCGAAATATGCTACAGGAGTACTTGTTTTTCCAAATATTTTACTCCATTTTATGAATATTTATAACTTTTCTCACTATTGTTCCAACAGTATTTTAGCAAATCACATTGAACTGAAAATTTGATAAAATCTTCAAAATCATTTATTCTAAAATAGCGTATCGATAGAGGAGAACGCTCCTACTGATTGTAACAAAAATTACACAAATCATTTTAAAAATTAAAGTATTTGAAGTATTTTCTTACAAATTTGATGAGTTATAAATATATTCTTAACAAAATTAAAAATTTAATAATATTTATATACACTAATGCAAACAATTAAAGGGTCAAAAGAATTTCCGAAATTTTTCCGTGATTTTTGACAGACTGTATTTAGGTGAAAACTGGTCGTATCGGGAAGTAAAAAAAGCGTTTTGAGGCTCTAAGAGTCTAGTATTTAGATCTTTCGGTCAAATTTTTTTAGGAGCTACGGTTATCATGCAATTCTCAGAAATAACGCGGCAAAAAAATTTTGCAAATTTTTTATTTTTATTTTCTGGGTCCATGAACTTGGAATTTTTTTTTAGCTAAGCCATTAAGGTCATCTAAGGTCACTAAGCCATCTGGTCCATTGCATGGACCAGATGGCTTGTTTATTCAGCTTCAATTTCCTTTTTTTTTAATTTCGATACGACCATTTTTCATCGAAATATGGGACTTTTAATGGAAAAGAATCCTTTTGTCTTCTATCATCGATATCTCGGCGACAAATGGTCGTACAGAGAATTGAAGGGCAGTTTTGAAAACTGTAATAAATTTCCTATAATATGCTGCCGCAACTTTTCGGAAAAATTTTTTCATATTTTACACGAATTTTAAGAAAAACAGGAAAAAATGGTAATTTATGTTTTTTTTTAGAAAATTGACGGCTAAACTAGAAATATTCACGAAATGACTAATGTAAAACATGACTTTTATAGTTCGATATACCCAGCTACGGTTATCGTGCAACGAATTTTTCTTTCAAACTTGTCAGTTAGTAATAACATTATTTTATTTCAACAATTGCCTCTGATTGTTGTTGAAAAACTATAAATTATTATTTTTATTATTTATTTATATTTTTTACTTAATACAATATTCGCTTATTTAAAAACTACCTAGCTACTTGTTTTCTTATTGTAGAATTAGGAGAGAAGTGAAGTAAAATTTATTTGGACAGTTGTCAAATTTGAAAGACTACTACTAGCTTTTTGATTATTATAATGAACACTGTTAAAATCTTGTGTCAGTTAATACGGTTTTTCTTGAAAACCATAAAGTTATTTAAAATTTAACAATTGTAAAAAAAATTTAAAATTAAATTCTGCTGTGAATTGATATTAGGTACTATTTTTCAATTCGGTCAATGAAAAAAAAGTTCGGTACAATTTTAGGGACGAGTCATCCCCAGTGAACATCTTGTAGTTGTTCAATTAACTTTAAATCATAGTAAAAAAGACCAATAATAAACCTAAATCGTGTATCAAATTTGGTTCTTCTACGGCAAAGTGTTGCAGATATTAATTTTTTTCGAAATTTAGGGCCCCACTTTGGGGACTAATAACTCCTCAGGGGTGCAAATTTGTATACAGGTAAGTTTTGGTTAAATTACAATATTTTGGACACCCCTACATGCACCCGCCCCGTGTCGGTTCTTATGCGGGACACCCTGTATTTCTGAGATAAGTGCATTCCTGAAGTGAACATAAAAATAAACAATTTTTTTAAGCAACCTGTTGTCTAAAAGATCATTTCAAGATAAAAAAATGTCAAAGCAGAGAAACAGAATATTTTGAAACCGGCCCTGTGAGTACACATAAGTATTTCTAGAACGTTGCCCAGGGCGTTGCTGTTTCCCAGTCGAAATTTACATTAAACAATTTTTAAGGGCTCTCAGATAGAAATTGTTGAAATACCACTGGAACCAAAATTAGGTAATTCTATAAAAATTGTTAGAAATTCTTTCCACCAACTAATGTGCATGCGTACCATTTCTCTAGGCATCTGTCAAATTTCATTGGCGTGTACATGATGATAAGGGTAGAGTAACTGCTCTCGTAATATTGCGGGTACTGTGACTCAGGTTTTCTCTACAAGATGCACAATGTCTTCCTCCCTATTTAAAACACCAAGGCTCACTCCAGCAAGTGTCCAACAGTCTTTGAATAGCATTTTGCACTGTTCTAGAATTCGGTTGATGTCTTTAAAGGTAACGATTCACATACAGACGACAAGCCGTAGTCACACTCCCTGTACATTAATATCATCTCTCAAATTCTTGATTTGAATAAGGCATTTTGAAATAAATCAATTAATCATCTACTGTAAATAACTATAGTAAATTTAACTTAATTACAGCATTGTAAACAGTTGATCAGTTGATTAAGTGGGCGTAAGTTTCGCGTAATAATTCTTAATTAATGTTCTGAAACACTTGGCACTTTCGATCACAGGTAGCTTACTGAAAATTGCTTATTTTCGCGTTTATATATAATTAACTTTAAGTGTTCAGTTTTCAATTACCTATTTAAAAAAATTGATACACTACTATTATTGCCAAATTGTTTGCTGCTTCATGATATTGTAACAAAAGTCGGGACGTGTGGTAGTTTATTTGTTAATTCTCGGAACGGATACGCCAACTCAGACAGTAAAATATTTCGGTCGACACTAATTATTGAAAAGTTAAGGGTTTTCAAGTAGGTTTAGCGTTGCCATAAAATCGTCGAGAGACTAGTGCCTTTTGTCACCGGGAGTAAATTTGCAAAGCCGTCCTTCGGAGAAAGCCTCATGAAACTTAGCAATTTTTTTTTAACTTGACTTAGACCGTCGGGGCCATGTTTTGAGCCATATGTTAGCGACGGTTTAGCCCATAGTGAAGGGAAAAAAATCGATATTTCTAATAACGCGCGAAACGCATTCGAAAAGGCCAAATTCCAAAATATTTATTAAATAAGTTGTTAGAATGTTGTGAAGAAAATTGTAATAGATCAAATAGCTGGTTTTTAGACGGATATTCCAAGCTGTAATAGATTAAATGAGATTGACTAATCCGTCCCGTATTGTTATACGGAGTCACAAGAGGAAGGTGTAGGGTTATTTGTAAGTTCAGTTTAGTATCAAAATTATCCATACAATTGTAAATTCAGTTAATTAGATAACTATTAACTATAGTTATGCCAAACCGTCCCGACATTCAGGGATTCCGCCAGTAAGATAAGAACCGAAACTCCGGAACCCAAGAAATGAACGTGTCAAAGCGCGGTGTCGAATTCAGGCGAGGTCTCTGCAGTTTTTCCTTGGGTTCCACACAGAGCAGTCTACTTAATTTTAGAGTCTCGGGTTAATTTAATATTGGATAAAGTCTTTCCAAATTTTGCTATGGATCACGCATTCCCTGAATCTCGGTACGCTGTCGTGTGTAAATGAATCAATAATGTTTGTTCGAGTCTGTTGTGTTATCGTTGTTTTGTTTGTTTTGTTTTTATTGTTATTAAAACCCTTCCTGGTAGTTTTGGTGTTTTCTTGTTCTTCCAACTTAAGTGTCACCCTATACAACCAACCACTGGATTACATTCTACATGAGCGACGTATGATGTCCAGAATTCATTCTCTGAACGTACAACATTTCTAAGTTCCCACGTGTTAATTAAAGTGTAGATGATAATTATAAACTCCCTTTCGAGAAGTAATTGGTAAACTCTTTGCAAATTAATATCGTTATGATACTGGTCATAGTGGTAGATGGTGAAATAAAGAAATTACCCCTCAGGTTACAATATATACAGGGTAGCCCATCGAAAACGTAATGCAAGGCATTACAGGGTAGTAAAGAACTTTTCGACAAAATCCAAAAACAGATCAAATTTGTTTCTGAGGGGGACACCTTTTGGCTCAAAAAGCATACCAAAATCTTCAACCCCCTAAGTGGGGGTGCTATCCCCTAATTTTTTTCAAATGGGAATGGGGGTCAAGTGGGGGGTCATTAGAAAGGGCTTTTAATTCTCTATACATCGATTCTTACTTTTTGAAAATCGATTCATTATTTTAGAAAATATGCAGCTTTGAAAATACGAACAATATTTTTGACGAGAAATGCGAAAATCGATTTAATTTTACTTCAAAACTTACGGTATTAGTCAAGTAAATGCTGAAAATGTTGTCCGCCAACTTGCATACAATGATACAGGTTGTCTTCAAACCGTTGTCGAACATTCTGGAGCACTTGCGGTGTTACTTCGCGACATACATTAATGATTCGTCCTCGCAGATCTTCCAAGGTATCAGGTGGAGTGCTGTAAACTTTGCTTTTAATGTGCCCCCAGAGAAAGAAATCTAAAGGATTTAAGTCGGGTGACCGAGGGGGCCACTCAATTGCACCTCTTCGTCCTATCCAGCGTCCTGGAAACGTCTCATTTAGGTAATTGCGCACATTGAGCGAGTAATGTGGAGGAGCTCCGTCTTGCTGGAAAATCAGTTCGTGTTCATTGTAAGCAGGGTCGTCCTCTATGATATTTGTTAGAGCTGGGTCGATGACATTTTGTAGTAAATCCAAGTACATATCGCCTGTCAAATTTCCAGGAAGGAAAAAAGGACCTACAATGGAATTTCCAAAAATACCTGCCCATACATTCAACTTCTGGGGGTGTTGGGAGTGTGTCTCATGGAAAATCCTTGGATTGGTATCAGCCCAGTAACGACAATTATGGCGATTCACTAAACCATTCAAGAAGAACGTACACTCGTCCGAAAAACACACATTAAAGAGGAAATTATCGTTTATCGCTCGTTCAGTCATTATTTCGCAAAATTGCAAACGACGATCAAAATCGTCTTCATTTAGCTCTTGCACTAGCCGAATCTTATAAGGATGGAATTTGTATTTTTTTAATATTCGTTGGACACTTGTACGACTCACTCCTGTCGCAGTAGCCAATTGCATTGTACTCAGCGTACTATCCATTGCCACTTGCCCCAATACCGCTATTTCCGTAGGTTCATTTAGTACCGGATTTTCAACCTGCCTCTTTTTGTTATGAACGGAGCCAGTTTCGCGAAATTTGGCCACCAATTCGCGAACAATTTTTCCAGACGCATGTTTCTCAGGATGCCGTTGGTTGAACAGTTCGGCGACCCGATTTCCGCATTCATTGTTTTTGAAAAAAAGCTCAATAATTTCTACTCTTTCTGGAATTGAGTACACCATAATTAATCAATTTAAAAGACTCGGCAGTATTGGTACTCTTCAACTACAAGTCACAAGACAGTTATCTAGCAACTTCTTGTGGCCTATCTAAATACGAAACAAAAAGCGGACAATTTTTTGCTCACCAAAATCAGGCTAAAGAATTCGCAAATCAGAAAAAAAAAAAGAATTCTTTTGAAGGAATTTACCAAGCTAATACCGTAAGTTTTGAAGTAAAATTAAATCGATTTTCGCATTTCTCGTCAAAAATATTGTTCGTATTTTCAAAGCTGCATATTTTCTAAAATAATGGATCGATTTTCAAAAAGTAAGAATCGATGTATAGAGAATTAAAAGCCCTTTCTAATGACCCCCCACTTGACCCCCATTCCCATTTAAAAAAATTTGGGGGATGGCACCCCCACTTAGGGGGTTGAAGATTTTGCTATGCTTTTTGCGCCAAAAGTTGTCCCCCTCAGAAGCAAACTTTACCTGTTTTTGGATTTTGCCGAAAAGTTCATTACTACCCTGTAATGCCTTGTGGTACGTTTGGGCTACCCTGTATATTGATGCATGCCATTCGTTTACCTGAGCATAAATCTTTTCAGTTTACAATAATTTGAATAACGGAAAAATAAATGTTTAGCAGTAGAAATATTAGTTTAAAATTAAAAACAATCAGAATGATTCATCTAACTGTAAGCTAAAATTCAACCCAATTCTTATTAAATCCTTGTTTTACATATGACAAAATGCGTTTCAGTTTCAAAGAATTTTGGCCCGGAGGCGCTTTTTGAAAAACGTTGTGTACACTTTTCGACATGAGGAATGTGAAAACATTTACATAAAATAGCGAGCTAATCCTTTATTCATTTTTGAAATCATTCAGCTCTCTTTATTCTTGATGTGTTTATTATAAAATTCTGCGCTCGCACGCATTTCCTGTGTGCCCGTATTTTATTAATTCCGCTCATTGGTGTCGGATAAAGCGGTTAAAAAATATTGCCAACTAAATTCAACAGCGACGGAACAAATGTTCATAATTAGAGAATACAAAAAAAATCGTGGCTATTTTTATATATCCTTTTAATTTAATCATTCTTTCCTTTCCTTTTAATTTAATCGCCAGGGTAGCGTAGTCGGTCGTGAGTGCGGTGGCAAGCATTTCTGGGCCAGGCTTCCTATTCTGGTCCGGGTTCAATCCCTGGCGTCGGCACTGGCAATCTCGATGGATAATGGGTGTTTGTCCGCTTTTTTTCAAGTGTAGACCTCTTCCGCACAGTCTTGGGCTTTGGATTTGGGGGTTGTCTCATTTCTGTGGTGTGTTTTAATGTTTTTTTTTTATTCTTTGAATTGCAGTCATATAAAGAAATTTGTACCTGAAATAATAACTTTATTATTTGAAAAATTAAGTATAAATTTGACTTGTTCGTACTTCGCATATGGAATATTTTGGCTACTCGTCAAATTTAAAATTTTTTTGAAATTGTCTCGTAGGTACATTTTTTTCACTTTTTCGGTGGAATATACAGGGTATACCCAAATTAATGGCACTCAAAGCAAGGGTAGATTAATTACATCTAAATAGTACGGTAACTAAACTTACCCTAGTCCATTTGTGGATAATAAAAAAGTTACAGGGTGTTAAAGTCAAAATTTTGAATTCAAAATTCTTAAAATTTTTAGAAAGTTTTCAAAGAATTACTTTGAAAATATAAATTTCGGGGTTTTCTGGGTCCAGGAAAACGAATCCGGACTTAACTGTGTTGTAAACGCTAGAGGTCGCTACAAAATGTACTCTTGGTTGATAAAAGTTGGTCATAAGGTAAGTTTAGCTATATCGCACTATTTTATATTTTGTTTTATTGAATCTACCCTTACTCTGTATCCTATTAATTTCAGAACACCCTGTATTGATAAATCAATAACACATTTTTATGTTTTCTTAATTTTCTTTTCATTTCACTACTTTTTGAAGTCACTATAAGCTTTTCATAGAGACAACTATCGATGTTTCATAAGGCAAATATTCTTCATCAAATAAAAAAAAATCGCTTTCTGCTTCACTCATTCTTGAGGCGTAATAATTTATACTAATTTTATTTCGTTCATAGAATTTCTCAATACGGCAGATATAACAAATATGATGAGCAGAACTAAATAACTCATACTTTGTTTACTTTCTAATATTACCTATGGCATATTTCGCCAATTTTTAACAATGTTTTGAAACAGTTTTCAAATAAATATCATTTATCGCACAATTACGCTTTTGCATTGCCGAATGATTTTTTATCCATTAATCCATATCTATCTACATAACCATTAACTATCTACAACAGCGGTCTTCAAACTTTTTGGGCTTGCGGAACCCCGCCAACACAGTGGCTGCTCCTCGGGGTGGGCAGGGTGGGCAGTGCCCACCCTGAAATTTTCAGAAGAATAAACAAAAATTTGTGTATATATTTATCAAAGTGATTTGACAATTCTTATAAAATTAAATCTAAAATGCGTTACCTCCTTTGAAACTCCCCCTACCAAATTTTAAAATTATATTTTAATCATGATCTCGGCAGCAACCAACATAACATTCGGGCTAGCCCGTGGCCGCTGAATTAAACAACGCCGTACCCCAACCATACCTTGCATGCTTATACGCACCTAGGACTAGACAGTAATCGGAAACGTAAGTCGTTCACTAATTTAGAATATTTGGCCCAAGTCGGGCGAGCCCGCACACCGCACACAGCTCGCATATACCCATTGAGCACCCATCGAGTGTTGTATCGACCACCTAAGACTTTTCACCAGTGGTTGGAAATATATATACGTATATTTATTTGCTGTAATTTTGTTCTTTAAATGAATTTTTAAATATTAGAACAATTTTTCCCTGCAAAGGTATTCCAGAAAACAAATTTTAGTAAACGAAATAATAAACCGTTTTATAATAATTTGTAAATCGC